>NC_065511.1:40612793-40691188 GCF_006386435.1 Epinephelus moara
GTGTGTGTGTGTGTGTGCGTGCGTGTGTGCGCGCTGTAAGGAGGAGGTCAGCCCTGACATGCAGAGAGCAACTCATTTCTGAGTTTCGAAAATGAATAAATAAATAAATAAAGCAACTGGCCTAATCATGTATGTACAGAATGCTATAAGGCTACTTTACCTGTTCTGAAGACATGATGATCGCGCATTACAAGGCCAGCTTCAGGAAGTTCACCGTTATTGTTGGCTTGTCAACAAATGCATGCGCAGTTGTAACAGACAATGCTGTTTTTCATCTGTAGGGGGACCCCGTGAGGTAAAAAGAGCAATCCTCCATTGTGTTGCCTTAAAGCAAGAACCAAACAGGAAGTCACCGCTCTGTATTAAAAGCTCCCAGTTGTTTCAATCACGCAACGTTTCGATCCAACAGAGATCTTCGTTAGGCATTTTAAAATTACCATCACAAAACACTATCAGCAATATTAAGACACAAACAAATTCATCTTTTGGATTGCTTGATTGTGAGTCAGTCCACTCTCAGGATGAAACAATCAGATTCAGCCAATCAGAGGAGAGCTGAATGGCGCTCTCTGACACTCCCACATGGGGGACAGAACATGTCTTCATGCTAGGGAGCAAAAAACAACAAAAGCAATACTTCACAAGGATATACTGAATACATCACATCAGATGTGGCCGTTCAAAGAAACTACAGTTTTTGGCACTTGGGTGTGGGCTTCATTTTTCATCCCTGGAAGTTGCAGCTTGGTTTAGTTTTAAAAAAATAAATAAATTGTGTCCCAATCCCGAAAGGAAACAAATGATTTGGGGCTAAAAAGCGACTACCATCCACCTTCCCCTCCATCCCGACAGGGGAAAGTCACCTGATATACTACGCCACTTTGCAAACTTTGATATGATTCATATGAAACAAACAAATATATTTGTGGTTTGCAGAAACGTACAGTGCCAATGTTTTCCTGTGGCGCCTGCCTCTGGTGGATGTCACCAAATCCTACACACTGGACCTTTAAAACACTTGAACACACTTGCCAAGCATGTTGTGAACTTTACTTCCCTTGTTGAAAATACAACACCATGAGCTCCATTTAAAGGCAGCAGTACAGAGGACAGTGTGGTCACAGTACTGACTACTGACTACCAAAAATTAGCTGTTAATGGTTCAATTGTCACTTCTGGTGAAGTTGGACACATTTTTGTGTTTTGTAGGTCTCTCTTGGGAAATATCCTGCGATGCACAGACAGTGAGTCATTTTATATTTCTAACAGCTGCAGCAGCAGTTGTCTGATTAGCTGTCCTGACTAAAGATAAAGAGAAGGTCTCAAACATCAGCAACAAAAACTCCACACTGGCCCAGAAATATGACGCCTCATGCAGCCATATTTTCTGTGTTTTTAATCATTTTTGCATTGTCAAGTCAATTTTATTTATAAAGCACAATGTCACCAATCACAGCTTGTGTCGGGGGCCTGACTCGAATAACAGACTGTTGCTAAGATAAACTGTTGTCAGTGTTTTCTGGGATTTTTTTATATTTAAAAAATAGTTTAGTACATGCTAACTCAAGTTGTTAAGGAAACCAGAGCAGATCATGAACTGTGTCTCCAACAGTCACAGGATGCAGGTGTGGCCGTACCTCTGAAAGGAGAGCACAGAGGACTGGCAGGAGACTGTGTTTAAATGTTAAAGTCACTACAGTACAGGCTGGGGGTGGGGGTTAGACTAAAGGATACTTCTATAGTATGTGCCTCCTCCTCCTCCTCCTCCTCCTCCTCCTCCTCCTCCTGCTGTAAAGCTTGATAAGAGATGTCACTCACACCTGTATCGGCGTCCTCCATCAGCAGAGGCGGTCGTTTCTTCAGAAAGGTGAAAGAACAGGCAGGAATGTTGTTATCATTTTGGGGAATTTAAACTATTAACCCTTGAGACCACAGGCGTCAAAGAGAGGCTATGAACTCTGCAGTGACAGTGAAAGGCCTGTCTGTCTGCTCAGCATCCTGTCTGACCAGCCACCCGTCAACAAGTCAGTTGGTATGCCTCCACAGGCTGGTGCACCTCGTCCTGCCTCTGAGCCAGGGCCGCTGCTGGCCATTTGAGTGCTCTAAGTGCAATTGTTTTGTTGAGCACGCACACACAAAATATATATTAAATAAGTCAAAGAAATATACTGTATATTCATTATCAATGTTACAAATAAGAAAACCAGTACTATATTCCACTAACAGACTGTATAGAAGAACAACAGAACAGGTATTTTCCAGCAGTTGCAGGGGCTCTACAGAGTTACACACATCTGCATTACCTGGCTGCAAGGTCATTAATTAGGTCATTATATGACAGTTTCTAAGCGAGTTCTGCATTGACGTTGATGACAGAAAGACCACTTGGAAGTTGGAAGTCCTATTGTTGAATGCAAGTTTGTTTTATTGGGTTTATTGTTGATTAATTTTTAAAAACTTTGCTTAGCAGAGGCAACTGACTGTATTAAGGATGAGCGCACCACTCAATGAGCCCGTGCTGCTGCTGTACTGTGTGGACTGAACAGCTGCGAGTGCAGCTCAGACCATAGGGTGTCTGAATGGGCCTTAACTGGGCAACCCGGGATTACTGCTAAGGCCATGTTTACACGAAAACGATCCACTGAAAACAGAATTGTTTCTCATTTTCGTTTTGAAAAAAGTTTTCAGAGGAACTGCATATTGCAAGTGTACATGACAACGGAGACGGTGCTGTTTCCAAAAAATTGCACTCTGGAACCTGTTTTCAAAACGTTGCGTTTTCAGGCACCCAAAATGCCGCTGTCGTGTAAACGATCGGCATCAACGCAACTACAGTTTACTGTTTTCAGTTGAAATCGTTGTCGTATAAAGGGGACCTAAGTGTACCCGCTTATCCTGTTAGGGGTCGCGAGGGGGCTGGAGCCTATCCCAGCTGACACTGGGCGAGAGGCTGGATACACTGTGGAAAGGTCACCAGAGTATTGCAGGGCTAAATAAAAGTGCAATATCAAACTAAGCACAAAAAGTAAGGACATATGTGTTTGGTAGATCATTTCTTTGTTGTAACAATGCTTCTTGGCAATAAATCTTATACCACTGGAAAGCCTGTTTATTTCCCTTTTAAATGGTGCCACATTTTTAAGGAACATGCATTTGTGGGATGAGCAGCAGAGCTGAGTATGTGGATTGTGCCCATGAATAATATGCCAAATCTTCTCTGCCAATGGCAAACAGCTTTTTTGATGTAATACAAGAGACTTTTACAACGTAATTTTCTTTGAAGAAATCAAAGCACAGATCTACTGGGACCAGAAACTTAAAGACGTCAAACTGCTGGTTCTATCTACACATCATACACAGACTGTCTGTAATACAGAAAGTAAAAACAGGTTTGTCATTAATTGTACTGACGGAGAATGACTCATGCAGGTGTAGCCCTGGCTTCCAAAGAAAATTATTAGTTTGTCACACATTTAGATTGATAACTTACAATCGCCCAAAACTTCAGCCCATAAGGACGTCTTTCTTTGTACATGCATGCCAGCAAGTCTCATCTTGTCTTTCCTCTTGAATCTCTCTCATTCCTCATTACTTCACCTTGGCAGTTAGAGTTACAGGTTCCACTTAAAGGTTCAAGGCAAAAGTCCACAGGTGCAGCTTCAATCAACCGCTGCTGCTTGGTGTGTTAATAATACCTCGGGTAATGTACATGTGTGGTCTTGCAGAAAAGCTGATGGACAGATTGAGACAATAACCTCTGTCCTCTCAGTTTATTGTGTATCAATGCAGCGACTGACATGTCTTCTGGATACAGTAAAACAGGAATGGTCTTGTTAGAAACAGAGCAGACGCTTTGCACTCATGATAGAAATCAAACAGGATGGTGCCATCATGGAGGTCCAAAGGGAAGCTGGCTGCAGTGTAAACAAATTAAATCTGAACCAAACATGGAAATATAAAAGCATTGTGATGTCAAGTTTGTCTCCAAATTGAAGCAACCATACAGTCTCTGTTTTTTTCCTTCATGCAGTTCTGCAACTGTATTAGAAACATTTGTTCCTGTCTCCTGCCAGATGAGTTTGTGATGCACCGGTGTGATTACAGAGATTATTTTTGTTGTTGTTGATGTTGAATGCCAGAGAGATGCCAAGAGTTATTGTCATACCACAGTTTACTCAGTGGGAGAAACTCGTGGCAGACACCTGAAGTCTTGTGCGAGTCTCGTGCTACAATCACACAAAGTGTCTCTGTCATTGTGACATTCATGTCAGATCTTAGATAACACACAACAGTTCCACAAATACTTTAAATTGCACCGTAAATGTTGCAATTCATGTTATACCATGTGTACCATGCGTTCATGGTTAGTCAGCTCCACTGAGCTGAAACTTTGTAGATTCAAATCTCTTTCACCAAGAAAGTGTTGTCAGTAATCCTCCTCTTTTTTTGCAATACATTAAACTTGTGTAAAAGCTGGTTAAAAGTGATTTGGATTAGATTTCTGGTTTATTGTTGAGCTGTAGTCTAAATAAAACGTATGCAAAATCAAAAACAAGGTGAAGCAGGATGTTTTAGCAAAAATAAGTAATTCCAGTCAAACAGCTGAACATATTTTTATACAGAGATAACACAGTGCTGCAGACAGCACAGACATTTAAACCAAAGATGAACTATATCCACATATCTCTGTCAAAAATCAAAACAAAACTGTCTTAAATTCAAGCTGCTCAGTTGGATTAAATTGTCCATGTCCAACGACTTTCACTGTTTATTTTCCCACCGCATTCAGCAGCTAACTGACAGTTATACAGAAACAACATCCACAATCACAACTGTATAAACCAGTTTTAGGAACAGGAACAAATGCAATGACTGAGACAATCTATTGGTGGAGTGAATTTAGTATTTGTAGGCACCTTGATACCAAAACACAGCTGTTAGCCTGCTGCTAACACTCGCAGTGCTTCTCCCTGACTGATCACAGAAACAATAATAACCTGGCCTTCAGTTTTTAACTGACTTTGGGCATTAATGGGCAACTTTTTCTTTCTGCGAAACTGAGAGTGTTGTTAGCAGCTCTGTGAGGCTGCACTTGAGCTCCATTAGCATGCTAATATGCGAACAATGAAAAGGTTAATATGCCGATGTTTGGCTGTCTTAATTTAGCATGTTAAGGCCCACACACACCAAACCGACTTCAGAGAACTAGCAATGACAAAGGGCCCCTGCTGCACTGCTTGACGTCCCTGTGTCTCTGCCAAAAAGTTGCACTTAGGGTGACCATATTTTGATTTCCAAAAAAGAGGACACTCGGCCGGCCACGAGATAGCCTACTAAATGATACTCGCAGTTTACTCAAAGATGCCTTATCATTTTAATATATTTAAAGTTTATATGTATGGATAGAATATTCAGTTATATTACAAAATAATATCTCTCAAAGACAGAAATTCAGATAGGCCCCTATAGATAGGGGACACATGCACACACCAGAGTGTGGCTACCCGATCCGAGCCCGATGGGTCCCGATGGGTCGGGCCGTGTTCGGTCAAAAATGTATAAATTGTATTCGGGCTGGGGTCGGATTCGGTCAGCTTTCAGTGAAAATGTAGTGTAAAAATAAATAAAGTCCTATTGTCTGTCCTGTTTATTGCTTGGGCACTGTTATTTACGTGACAACACCTGAACAGAACACACACAGACACACATTGGCTGTTTGTTTCTACCTCACCCCTTTCTGGAAGCCTCGGACCTTCCGCCACCCGCTCCCGTCTCAAACACGGAGGTCTCCCTCTCCGCAGAGCACCCACGGCACACGCCCGGCCTGTTAAATAGCCTGTAACCATAACAACTGTGTGACACAAATTCAGTGCTTTAGTAGTTATCATCAATTTATAAACACCCCCCGGACGCCCCGGACAGGACGTGAAAAGTGGACATGTCCGGGCAAAAGAGGACGTTTGGTCAGCCTAGTACAGACACTCACAATGGCCAAACACTGACCGATGGCGATTGTCAGCTTGGTGCGTTGGGGCCTTTAGCCTCTCAACATCTCGTAATCAGCACTAAACACAAAGTACAGCTGTTGCTATCAGCCTATCATCTGACTGCTCCTCATTTTAGATATGGTTCTTTCTTTGCTGCAGTGCTTTCTTGCTGCAGTCGAGCACGCCCTCCACCTCCCCATCACCACCTTGTCTTTACAGATTCATCAGCCTAATCAGCCTCTGCAGTCAGCAGCCTCAGAGTCATCAGCCACCACCACCACCTTCATGCGGGAGATTTATCATGCTGCCACTCAGATGTCCCTCGATCACAAAATATCTCCCTCTGGTGTCCAAGTGCCAAAGACTTCTGTTAAATCTTAATCAGCACAAATCATCTGTACACTCATATTTTGTATTAAATATAATCTTTACTTCATTCTTCTGTCTCTCCTTATTGAAATATGAGGCTGATCGGTCCACTAGTTTGTGAGATATGCTGCAGACAGACATTCATACATCATACACTTGATGAAACACATAATCCCCTTCAGGCTTATGCATAGTAAAGGTAATAAGAAAATTCTAATTGTGTATTCTTCTGCAGGAGTGCTTTTACTTTTGATGTTTTTTGCAAATAATATTTACACACTTTTATTTAAGTAAGGTTTTGGATGCAGGACTTGAACAGACTGTGACTGTCCAAACAGATCAACCGAATTGTCACAGGGATAAATTAAAATATCTATTTTTGTGATGAGGACTTGTTGGTTGTGTCACCAGACTTTCATCAGACAATTCAGAAGTCCAAATGTGCGTGCCAGAGATTTTTTTTTTTGTGGAAGTGAATGCTTCTTGTCGGTCCATCAGTGCAACAGGCAGAAGGCTGGCTCCTGGGCCCCTCAGATAACACAATCTCCCAATCAGAGGTGGGAAGGCATCAGTAGTAACACCATGGAGGCTACAAGAGGCCTGGCACCAGATGAAACGAGATAAACACAAGTCCAAACCTGCCTGTTATCCAACACAGAGATAACATACACTAGGAAGCTGAACAGGTATCTCACACTTAACTTGCTAATGCACAGTGGAGCTATTATACTGTACTGTGCTTTTTGGAGGGTCTGCATGGTCATTTCAGAGTGAGTATGTGTGCGATGCAAAGGCATCTGTTTTAGCATGTCATTTCATCTGTGGGCTCAGAGTTTATTTTCTAAAAATGTGAATTAAAATTTGCAAACAGTGATTTCACTTCCCATATTTTACTGTCAAAAGTTTCAGTTTCTCATTTGTAAGAATTCCTTTTCACAAAATATATATTTCTCATTGTTTTATGGCGTCGTTTTTTTGTTATTGCATGATACCAAATTATCCTGTTTCTACTTGCATTTTTGTAACCAGGGGTGTAAATATAGGTAGTGCAGGCAGTGTGGTTGCACTGGGGCCCGCAAGGTGGGCCAGTTCTCTACGTGTTGGGCAGAGAACTGGCCCTTACGAGTGACTGCCAACTTAAAAACAAAATAAGATGCCTATTCTTAATAAACTATGATAAACTATTACAATTATTAAATTTAATTAATAATTTCCTATTTTCTGTGGTATGTTTGTCAAATACAGATAAGCAATGATGATTGTTGGGTAATATGTATGTTTATGTTATCCAATGTCAAGTCTCTGATCTTGTGACGAGATGATACGTGCACAATAGCATGTATAAGAGCCCATCAGCGTGCACTAAGGCCCGTCGCAACTACCTTACACCACTGGCTGTAACAACACATTTGTCTCAGAAAACTGTCCTGTTTTCACATTGATAAAACCATGATGACCTTCTTTTGTCAGGCTGTTATTAAATCCATCTTGTCTTTTTCACCGTGTCATGGTTTGGTAACCTGTCTCTGAAAAACCAAAATTCTCTGAACCAAGTTGTCTAATGGACCCATAAGCTTATAGGTGTGTCTCAGCTCAGCCAATCAGCTCTTTACTCCACTCTGCCGCTGTGAGTGAGCTCTCTTCTTCAGGACTGTTGCCGACCCTTACAGAGTGAATTCCTTCACTCCAGCTGTCGCTCTGTGGCCCCTAAAAGGATGAAATCAGCCGTCATATAACAGGGGTGTTAAATGATTGTTGACATGTTATGGCATTGTTATTGTTTACAGAGCACTGCCGATGCATACATTATATATGACTCTAGTGTTATATGTCACAACCGTCACACCTCTTTTGATTCCACAATGCCGGCTTGCCATACAAAATAACACATGGGGGCAGAACGATGCCGTTGTTTGGTTCTGTGTAAAAATGCAAAGGCAGCATGAAAAATAAATTTTGTAGCATCTCTATAGCGCCATCTCTGTGTAAAAAGGGCTTATGTTGACATAGTCTGAGTGGGCGGAAGTTCGCTGCATAGATCAGCTTTTCATTGGGTGGAACGAGCCACCCGCTGAAGTCCCGCCCTACCACCTCCGGTTGTGTAGCAGTTTTCAACTGTTTTCAACATGTCCTTTACTAACTTTTGCGGTGTTTGATCTTGCGGGGATGTAGCCATTTTTCTGCCATGATTCGCGTCCTGTAGGTGATATTTTTGTGGGCGTGTTACACCAAAACCTGTTTCCCCCCGGCAATATTTTTGCAAGCGCACCATTGCTGTGGCACCGCCCAGAACGATTGTGATTGGCTGAAAGAAATACAAGCAGCCGGGGCGTTTTTTTCTCCAATCTTAAAGTGAGAATTGGAACAGCCAGACCTTTCTTTTCTTGAGAAAGGTCTGGTGAGCGAGACTAATGTTGACACAATTATTAAAATATATATGGGGTAAAATTAGTGATATTCCTCAGGTAACCCTGCTGACAGAAATGCTGTATATGTTGTAATTAAGGCATCTGGTTTATGGGATGATCTGCTGACAGATCAATGGACCTGCATGTTTATCTACTGAGGCTATCACAAAAAATTCCCAGAGGGAGTGAAACAGTATCCTTGTTTTTGGAGGAGGAGCTGTAGAAAAAGTTGTAAAATTTGTACACACACATAAACACACTCTCACACAAACACACACACAGTGTTGCTATCTTGTTTTGAGGTTGTATGTTGTGGTGCGGGGTGCAGAGTACCACCCGGAGGTGCTCCAGGCTGAACAGAGACAGGTATGGGAATGTTGACTTATCTGTCTCCTGTCTCTGCGCTCAGATCGATATCAACCTGTGTGACTATCACACAGGGCGTCAACATGTTACAGAACTAACTCAACTGGTAAGTTATGGGTTAGAGAGCCTGCGGCTGATCAGTAAATCGTGCACTGTGGTGGACGACACCTGTTTTTGTGTGAACGTATGTTTGTGTACTCTCGTTTGGGTAAAAGACTTAATTTACATCAGTGATTATGGTTTTCATTGAAACTCTGGAAGAATTTTGAACTGAAAAATAAACAAACAGTATTGAAGTCCCTCGGGCTGTGAGCACTGATAAAATACTCTAGCACACCTGCCAAAGTGGAGTATCTCAGCAGCCAATCAGTGAAGAGCCTGAAAGTCTGCTGGAAGACCTGAGAGAGTCACATGTCACAAAATCATCAGCACACTAAAGATATGTCAATTATGGAGAGAGTCACATGACACATGCCAGATAAGCTTTGTCATTTTTCTGACAGAAAATTAAATTCAGTGGAGACACAGCGGTTGAGAGGGCCGGGAGAGAGGATGTTCCTGTAGTAGTTCCTGCCCCCCAAATAGTACCAGGAACTTCTTCAGTGGAAACGGGTCTTATGGTTAATGTGGTTAGGTTTAGGCCCAAAAACCACTTGGTTATGGTTAGCAAAGGATCATGTTTTGAAGACACTATCCCTGCTGGAAAAGCAGCAATGTCTCAGTAAAAAAACGCCTCGTCAATACACCACATGCACTATTTATGGGTTGCAGAAATGAACAATGCCAACATTTTCTTCTGGCAACTGGGCTGCAGTCTCCAAAAATGATAGCTGTATAATACAAAAGGGTTTGTCCTTATGAGAGTGAGAGACATTGCTGCTCTGATTATGATCATTGGTAATGTTTTTAAGGCTCACCAAAGTGCTACATTCTCATACCGCACAGAATTCAGAAAGATGTGTTGGGGGTGGATGGTGGGTGTACACGGGTGAATCCACATTCACATTTACATTTGTTCATTTGGCAGCATACAAATGAGGTACAATCCAAGCCACAGAAGATCAAGGAAGTGCCATGTGGTGAGGTATGTTGAGGTTCACCTACCCAGCAATCATAGTGTGACAGGACTCCTGAATGTAACTGGTGACAGACTCTCAAAGGAGGGAACAGTGAGGTAACGAATGAGTTCTCCTGAAACTGTGCTGGTTCTAGAAGCTCAAAGAACTGCACGATACCCTGGTTGACAATTTTAATCGTAATCTCATACATATATCTGCTCCACTGTTGTAGGAAAATGAAACCACACTGAGGAAAGGAATGCTAAACATTGTTTACTGCAAAAAGAAGGGTCAAAGGTGAAATCCAGCGCCATTTAGACTCACTAACCGAACATGTGTGAGGTATGCTAAGATAACAAAGGTACCCGCATTTACCTGCATGAATAGCAGAGGGATGTGGGTAACCCTGGGTCAGACAGGGGAGCCTCTCCGTGCTCGCTGTCAGGACTATTTACCTTTTTAAACTGTGACGAGGGTAAATCTGTCACTACACTCTAAAACCATCACTCTCAGCAGGAGATGGGGCATCTGTAAGAATGATAAAAATGTTCCAGGGGGTATCGTGTCTTCACAGGGGAAACCTTTCAGAGTGGCAGACATGTCAGAAAGTACATACTTTTTCCCATGAAGCTGCCTTTGTGACCCCGCCGCTTGTCATGCCTTTCGTCAACAGAGTCACGCACCGATGCACCACACAAACTGATACATGATCAGGGCTGTAGGCAGGCCCGGCCTGCTCTCATATCAGCCTCGCTCATCTGTTGTGTGTGGATGGGAGGGACGTTCGGTCAATCACCACACCAATTAAAGAGAAATGGCAGCAACGAAAGGCGGGTTGTACCTTTAGGAGATCTTTGGTTTCTGTTCTTACTGAATTAATTAAGAACCTAAACAAGAATAACCAGAATCAATAAATTCTATGGTTCCCAGCCCTGCTCACTGCTTCAGGAGTGTAACCTAAAACCAAGTACGAATCCATCCGTCAAATGGAAATGAAGTGTCACAGAGTGCTGCGGGGCTGAGAGGGTTCACCTGCAGGCTGGAATATGTTTCTGAGAGCCTCCGACAGGAAAGACGGAAGGAGAGGAAATCAGTCAAACAGAGGATGAGTGACAAGAAACTCTGAAATGACTGATGCTCATTTTTTAAAGGAAAACATAATCAATCAAAGCTTTCAAATCTTTCCCATCATTCATGTTAGGACTTGAACCAACTTCTTTATGAAAAATACAACAAACATTTTGCATTATAGCATTTGTGTTAAAGCTACCATGTTTTTCTTCCTTCCAGAAAAGCTGACAGTATCATGATATTTCCACCCTGGTGCTTGGTCCTCATGTTTGACCTCACATGTAAAGATTAGAGTCAGGATGAAATGCGATACCTCGTTAGGTTATTTGAACGCAGATTAAACTAGAGACTCTGACAGACAAGTGTTAGTACTGCAGTATTTATGCAGTCTTACAGCAGAGGGCAATGTTTGTGCTGCTCATTCACCAAAATTTTTGTGCTGATGATACAGAGAGGAGAGAGATAGGGAAGTTAAAAGAATGAAGCAAAAGAAAAGATGGAGAGGTGCTGGTAAATGACTGCAAGTGTTAATAAATGTAACAGCTGTCATTCAGGGTTGAGGATATAAAAATGGCTTGGAGGGAAAGAGGAAAATAGATATCCAGGAGGATGAGTTATTCTACAAAATACTAAATAAGTTCTAAAAACCAGTGTTAATTTTGGCAGCTATTTTAGATTAAGTCTTAGTCTTGAGACAAAATTGCTCATTAGTTGAAGTCACATTTAAGTTATTTTTATCCTTCAATTTTTAGTCTCGTTTTAGTCGATGAAAATTCAAAACATTATAGTAAACTTTTAGTCATTTTGTTTTCCATATATTATGTGTCATTAAACTAATCCAGTGAGGCTAATTGATGTATCAGAAATGAGAATCAAGCTGACAGGTTGTATAAATATTTCGTTGTTGTTGTTTTTTTCTACAACTACAATTCATTTCTACACACTTCCAATCTGTCATGTCTCCAGCAGTGTGTGACAGGTTTAAGGGCTGATTTACGAGCACACACTTACTGATCATCATCTGAAAAGCTCAACATCTCTATATTTATGCTCTCAACTAATAACTAATGCGAGCCAACTAGGATTTGTCCCCGGGTTCATTGTAAACTCTGACTTATCCATGTGACTGTTAAGAAGCAGAAACATAACTTGTTTCTTCATGTGCAACATGTTAGTCTGGAGGTTTAAACTGGTGTCCTCTCACAGAGTTGGTGATTCAAACTAAACTTTCATCTCTGTCAGAGAAAACTGATCTGAGTTCAGACTGTTTACTTACAGCACAGCTACACTCACAGATAACTGAGCCTCCTACCTGCCTGTCAAACACCATCAACCCACAAACCTTCTCCAGTCCGGACTGAGTGGAGTCCTGTGGGGTGAAGCTGTGAAGGCTGCGAGCGGAGCTAGCTGCTAACAGCCACCGCTGCAACTAACGAACTTCACAAATCCATTCAGCAGCTCCACCATCCACAGTCAGACACACACGGTTTGTCACTCATGCAGCATTTGAAGATAATTACAAGCACGGTCGCTCTCAGCGTTCAATGTCCAATAGTCCACCGCATTTTCATCACGTCTCATCAACAAAAATCAAACATAGATTCCATCTTACTTTTTATTATCAAGAACTATTTTTTAGCTCGTCATTGTCTCGTCTTTGTCACGGAAAAAATGCCAACAAAAAATTGACAAGCAGAGGTTAAGTGCTGCCAGAGCGCACAGGAACGATGCTCAGTCATGTTTTTTCTGGAGCTAGAATAGAATATCATGTGGTTCACATAAGCCACATGTGAGGGGTGAAGAAAAATGGGGACCATTCTACTGATACAATCCACAACTTTTTACAATGGCAGCACAAAAATAACCATTCTAATGTGTACCGAACTGAACTGGACTGAACTGAACTGAACCGGACTGCTTAATGGACACATCACGAAGCTCAAGAGATATGAAATATAGTGTGATATCCTGGATCAAAGTGTTGGACCAACAATAACCAACTGTTACCACACATAGCACTCTCCTGTGGTGGCTGAGACAGTGCAACAAACTGCAACATAAGAAAGCCCATACAAACACAACACGTGTTGCATGACTTGCATCTAACATGCCTGATTACTGCCATGTTTATTTCATTTTAACTTTTTTTTTGTTTCACTTTTGCATCATAACTCAGTTACACATTAACCTGTGCACATGAAGGGTTCCACTATTTGCTTTTGTTTTCTGTATTTGCAGCACATTTGATGATGATGCATACAGAACATAGAATTAATAGTTTACAGGTGTGTTTTGAATAAACACGACACAAGGAATGTCAGAGTAATAAAGGAGCTGTTCTTTATTTGCTGCTGTTCATGTATTTGCATGTGTTTCCTTAAGTTGCCATGCATTCACACTCCTGGCAGTGGAAAAAGAATTGCAGATATATAGATAGATCAGATAGATGGATAGATGGATGGATAGCGCTGCAGAGACAGTTGGCCGTTTTCACCTAGAGGTGTTTGGGTGAATACTAATTGGAGGCCAATAAAGAGTCCCATTGATGACGGAGCACAATGGAGAAGCAACACAAGCAAAAACAGAAGAATCCCATTATTTCATCTTTTTTCCACATTGGACAGTGTTTGTGTGACCGCCGCCTGCTGTCACTGCGTGGAGACCGTGACCGTCACAATGCGGCCCTTGTGCCCCCGGGGGCCACGGCGGCAGAGGAAACTAGAGCCGACACAGCTTCCTATCCCACTGCCCCCAGAGCTCTGTGGGCAATAACAAAGATGGCTGAATGCACGCTATAGTCCTCTTTGGCAGCAGCCTTCTGGGAAAGGTTAGAATACACAGGAAGGCTTGTTGTCCGCAGGGCTCAGTGATGGCTCATCACCGTACGCACTGTATGCCACAATATGCTGTTTGACAGCAGGAGCCAATATAGTGGCCAGCATGGGAATGTGACATTTTTATTCGTCAAATATGGTCACAAAAAAACAACAACAACATATTAATGCCACATCTATTCAGCCCTTGAGAGTAATTTTACTAAATGACTTCTCTTGTTACAGATTTTTTAAAATTAGTGTTTGTTCCAGCAGCGTATTCTCATTTAACAGTTGGTACTGATATCCTACGAAAAATGCATGCACAACAGTTCGTATCACATCCTATGAATTTGTGCCCCATGAATGATGATAAGTCCTTAACGTACAGTTTTGTAATTAATGTAAAATTACAGAGGTTAGGTTTAGGAAAAGAAATATGTTCACAGGGATCTGAAAATGCAACTCCAGGGGGAAAGTACCTGGCAATAAGGGTAGGCAGATCAATCCTAAAATATCAATACTGTCATTCTCATTCAATCTTTTCATTTTGAAGATCGATCCTGGCCTCAGTAGGATCGATATACCAAAATAAGGGACTTGTTTCTCTCCACTACATCGTACCTTTGTGCTTTGTCTGTGCAAACAACATTCCATTGTCTTGAATACATCTAGCACATACAATCTGTACTTCTCACTGCTTTTGTGACATCTGCACTCAATCAACCCGCTTAAGATCCAGCAGTGTCTTTTTGTTTCACGTTCACCCGATGTCGGCAGTAGGAGCATCGTAAGCCCAGCCCTCTTGTTTACTGCTGTGGGCCGAGGCGGACCCTCAATTGCGAATAGCATATCTGAGCCTGACTGGTTTTATCCAACACAGCAGTGATGACACAATGAAAGAGAAAAAATCATGTAAGAGAACTTGGAGCTGCAACCGATACGAAGCTGTGTTTCAATTCAGTGTGTGGGACCAGTCGAGCAGTAAATGATTCAGTGAACAAATCTTTTAAATGAACAGATCCTTTTGATTGCAAGTAGACATTCACTGTCCAGTGGAAAGTTCAGATAGAGATAGGAGTGTGTAGCAAATTTGTTGCTTTAGCCTAGCTAGCTAATGGTTAAGTAATGAATGACAAAACGCTTTGTGTCTGAGATTGGGTTTGGGTCCTAAACTTAGGGTACCTTTCCACCAAAAACTTTAGGTATAGTACCTTCGGTACCAACAGTAACCCCTGTGAATATGTTCCTAGACCATAGATTCGTTTAGCGTTTCCACAGCACACAGTACTCTTAAAGGGAAATTTCGGTTTATTTCAACCTGTCTCCAATCGTCCTAAATTTGTTTCAAGTGACATAAAAATAATAGCATGTTAGCCGTTAGCCTAGATAAGTAAGTGAACGGGCAACCTTCAAGTGCAAAGTTAGTCCACTAAACAAGCTTTTTTTCCACAAAGACCGCCTCATATCGTTAGGATAAATGTCAGAGAACATATAGAAAACGACATGTAAACGTGTTGTCTTACCTTACCGGTGTGCTGCCATGTTTGTTTACCATCTAGCTCTGCTTTCCAAAGCGCGGCCGAAATATCGCGAGAACAAGCAGCGATCTCATACGTGGACTAACTTTGCACTTGAAGTATGCCCGTTCACTTACGTTTTAACAGGTCTGACGCTACTATGCGCCCCGGCTGTATCTAGGCTAACGGCTAACATGCTAACTATTATTTTTATGTCACTAGTCACTTGAAACAAATTTAGGACGATAGGAGACAGGTTGAAATAAACCGAAATGTCCCTTTAAATGTGGGCGGGGTTGTTGTCACTCACTGCTCCGTCCAGCACTCGCTGTATTTCCTCATCAGCGGTGACACAGATGGAAGTCTGCACCTGGTTTATCGTCCACAGAACGAGGCTGCACGCCCACATTTTCAGAACAAAATAGAACAGGCTGCAGTGAGAGTCTCTCTCCATGGGATATTTAAAAATAGCAGCTTTGTGAATTTAGTCCTTCTCAGGCAAGCTCAGGGGTTTAGCCCACAGGAACAACACTCTGCCATATTTTTTTCTCCAAGTGAGGATTAGTATATGTAAATCAGTCAATCAATCAATCAATCAATCAATCAATCAATCAATCAATCAATCAATCAATTCAACTTTATTGTCCTGAAGGAAATTTGTCTTCAGATAATATACATTTATCAAACTCTTGAAGATCCACTCATTACTAAAAGTGCATGTCATCCAAGAGAGTAAATAAAAACTAATGGAAAGGTCAGAGTTGTCATATTGAAATTTAAGGTGTACTGATGGATTCATGTCGTCAACATTACTAGTAAACTTTCCACCTTAAAAGTTGCCTGCACTCAGCTCAGTGAGTTAAGTTAAATATCCTTTCATTGTATAGTTATAGTTTACTAATGTATGTCAAATGTGCCACGGTATGAACAAGGGTCACATATAAGCTTCAAAACCAGGCACAGCTCAGCCCTGAGCAGGAGTGATGGTTCTCTAATGACCAATCAGCAGACTGCAGGGTTTCAGCTTCATCTTTAGTATCGGATCAGTGTGTTGGTACCCCAACAGAGGGGGGACAAAAATGGGGATGTTCTGTTGGTACAATCCACAACTTTTCACAATGGAAACATAAAAAAAAATGTGAACCAAACTGAACTGAACGGAACAGGGTTAAAGATGCAGGTACAGGCTTATTCAGGTCTATAAAATCACTGATTGAAGTGTGGCCAAAAGCCTAACAAGCATAAAACATTTAAAGCATTGGAAGCAGAGCGGCTTCTCTTTTCTACATCACTGATTTTACAAATAAAGATCAGTTGAATGGTCGTGGGGAGAACTACAAACTGCCCGTTTCACAATAGAGGAAACAGAGACAAAGACGACATGTCAGACCTTCATACGGTCATCAGCATCTGGAGCAGAGAGGACAACAATCCTGTTTACACACTGCGGACCACAGACTGGACCATATGACCAGAGTGAGGAGAGAGGGGGGGTGAAAGTGAGAGTGAGATGAACTGCGTATGACGGCTGAACATTCAGGGCTGGGACAGAGGAGCTGACAGGGATGAACAGCAGCTTCTTCCTCCTGAAGTTATGAGTTACCCTGGAGTTCAGACACTTTGAAAACATCATGTGGGACAACACAGGAGGATGAGCCGACATCTGCATCTTCCCAACTTCACAGGTTTCAACTATGTTTCTTCCTTCATCACTGCTGATTTCAGACTAAAGAGTTTGTGGGTAACAAGCTGACTTGGAATTTGCCGGACCATAGAATACGACGAGTGCTTGAAACTTCGGATTATTTGTCAGATTTACTGCAGTTTCACCTCACTGTTTTATCGTCAGGTGGTGTGTGAGAACAAAGTGTGTTTGGTTTTGTGCACCAAAGGCTGAATCTTAGTGAGAACTCTGTGCTGTTTTCTAATGAACTGCAGGAACTAAAAGAGCGACAGTCTTCATGATGAACTGTGCTGTGATTCTTCTAATAACATCAAGCTGCTTCACCTGGTCTTCAGCTCTATACAGCCCGCACAGAGCAGGTACAGTCATTAATGTGGATGAGGTTTTCCTTCATGTCTATCTAATGAATGAATGATGGCAAAGGAAGTCTCTCTGATCATTTAACTGCTCCGCCCACATCCTTACAACAAAGTGTGTGTCCAATCATTTTTTTTACTTTCTGAAACCAACACACACCTGCTTTACACAGCGTTTGGACAGGGGTGTGAAGGTGTGAACCTCTTACCCGTGTTCTTTTTTCAATTCTTGACACAGCTCCCATCATTTCAGCTTGTTCTCAATCCCAACTAATTAAATACTGTCACTTTGTAATTTCGGCGTCAGACGCCGACCCACAGAGGCACCTTTGCCACAGTATGATGTGCAGCAGGCAGCAGCAGTTGTTAACGCAGGAGACAACAACCAAACTCGTCAAATACAGCTGCTTTGTCAGATGTTGGCATCAGACATCAACGCACAGAGGGAGCAGTTTGTAATGCCACCGGCGACTTCCGTAGTACAAAGAGCGAGAAAGTCCATAAGGTGGGTGGAAGGGGCGGTGGATGGGTCGAACAAATGTCTGCATTTTGATGCAGGAGCCCCGCGTGAAACCAGAAGTCAATGAGTTATTTTAATAACGTGTGCTGGGGCGCCCAGTGGCATCCCACGTGCAGAGGCAGCGTCCTTGCTGCAGCAGCAATGGGTCTGAATCCGGCCTGTGTCCCTTTGCCACGTGTCATCTCCTTTCTCTCCCTCTTTCACACTTGATGCTGTCCGATCGATAAAAGGCAAAAAGCCCAAAAAAGTAATCTTTTAGAAAAGTTAAAAATGTAGTGTGCTAGTAGGCGTTGCATGTGATGGTAGTCATGTATATCACATGACGTATGTCACATGTTCACATTGGTAAAAAACATATTTATTTTAAGTCAAGCCATGATTTCTTCTTTCTAAACCAAACCACATGCTTTTTTGCAGAAACTTAAGGAAATAAATTTCAAGTGTTTTACATACATTACATTGTTAAAAAAGACTGAACGCATGTAATGAGCAGAAACTACATGTTCTGTCAAAACAGAAGTGTTTCGAAGAGAGACATTGAATGTAACACATGTAACAAGTGTAAACTGACATGCCATCCCTGAACACAGACACAGGAAGGTACCTAACACGTCATACTTTCACATGTAGCTCCGACAAAGCGTCAGTATTTGATGAGTTGGTATGAGAACGCGTTTTGAATATGACACTCTCGTGAGTGGCCTTCGAAGACAGATGGTCTGACATTGTGCACAGTTATTCCCATTTCTTTATCATGTTTAGACTACAAAGACACTCTAAAGACATCCAGGCATCGTTCAGATGTCGGTCTGCTTAGACATTTCTTCTTCTGATGCTAATACTATATAGTGGCTGATTGAGAGATTAAATACTTGAAAGGTAAATTCAAGGCAGTAAAGTGTTGCTGAACTGCTCCATACGAGTCCACACTAACACACATTGGACGGCTGCTCTCCAACAGAGTGCTGGTATGAGCCAGGTGCATATATACTGCTGGACTAATCAGGGGAATGTGGAGCAGGTGAGTTAGTGGGCGGAGACAGTCAGGTGAGGGGAAGGAGCTAAGTGGCTGGATTTGTAATGACATGAAGAGTTATGCCCACCATTTACTGGAAGAGTTTGAAAAAACTTTGAAAAGACTTCAGTGTGACACGCCCTCATGTGAGTTTGTAAGATTGTAAGATTTGCGAAGGCGGAGGATCTTGCAGAGTCACCATATTCAAGACTACAACTACTGTGGATTCCAATACCCACACTACCATAGGCTGCTATATAGTGTGCCAGAAAAAGATTTAGTATGTCCCAATACATAGTATGTCAAATGCAGTATGCCAAAAATATCAGGATGTTCTACGACATCTGGTCGGAGTTTGCAGTATGCAAAGAGCATGCTTTTCTGGCTATTCTGGGACGATGTGTCACATCGACTGAGTTGCAAACAGATGACAGCTTTACAGCCCATTGACAGCTGTCAGACGTCACAATGACACATGAGAGCATTAAAGTAACTGGTGACCAGTGGAATAGTAATAATAGGAATGTTAATTAATTAAACAAATGATCTTAAATATAATCCAAATCAAAGAGGTAAAAGTATTAAATAACAATCACAGAGACATGCAAATGTAATCTCACTGGCATTCATATAATATGTTAGAATCTACAATATATGGAGTTATAACTTATTGCAGTTTAATTTATAACCTGGATCCCGTTTCACCAGCAGCAACCAAGAAGCTCAAGTACCTCCTCGAGCCGCCTGTGTACGCCGAGGTGGTCGCCCAAAGGGGAGAAAACGTCACCTTGCCATGTATCCTGAGAACCAAACCCAGCCATTACAAAGTGAAATGGACAAAGCTGGAGCCAGAACACGTGGGGCAAGAGAACATTATCATGATATCAAATGCACATGCCCACAAGCCATACGGCCATCTCGGCCCGCGGGCTTCTCTCCGGAAGGCTCACACCATGGACGCCTCCCTGCAGCTCAGCCGCCTTGAGCTGGAAGATGGCGGCACGTATCGCTGTGAGCTTGTCAACGGCATCGAGGACGAAAGTGTCGTCATTACTTTGAGGATTGAAGGTTAGTGAAGCGATAATGAGCGCAGTGTTTTCTCAAAATGTTCACTTAAAGGAATGTACCAGGTGTCTCTTGTGCAAATGAAGTAAAACATGAAACAAAATTAACCACTAAATTAGCACCTCTACTGGTGGCAGGAGATCAACACGTCCTCATACCTAAATGACAGAATAAGTTGTATGTGACCATCAACTGTTGCAGTTTTAAACACATGGCTAACCGGTTCTCTTGTCTCCAAGTCAGTGGGTTTTGGTTAGATGCCTGAAATAAGGTCTCTGGTTAACAAAAACTGAAGAGACTTTCATGTTTTGTTCTACGACATAAAATATGTCAGTAAATACCACATTGAGAGTTTTGAAGCTTTTATGTGTCTTAAAAAAGGGGGTTGCTTACAAGTGGCTAAATGAGACTACAGAATGTCACACTCGACAGTCTCGCTCTGTTAGGGAAGTTCAGTCATGCATCTGTGGCATAGTTCCTTTATAGCCTAACATTAGTTTTTTACTTGTGGAGACTACATTGAGGCTTCAAAAATCATGAAAGTGGTGTTCATTTGTAAAGGTTATTGTGCTGAACAAAACGTGTAAGTGACAATCTTTTGTTTGCCATATTGTCTGCAATGATCATTGGCTTCCTGATGAGGGAACCAGGTTGATACTAACTTCTGCAGTAGCCTACAGAAAAATATCATCGTTGGAGTACTCGACACCATTTTCCACACAAATTAGCACGCACAAGCAAATTTTTTAAGTGTGGGAAAACTAGTTAAAAATAGACAATAGACTCCTTTCCCATTGCCAGTAAACCACAGCCATGTACACAGCTCCGCAGCAGATGAGTATGCCTTTGTATGTTTTTTTGTTTTTTCTATTGGTGTGTCATGTTTAACGCTGGAAAAGAGGTTAGTAAACAGTAGAACGCAGCACGAGGGCCAGTGAAAATGCTGTGGTGGTAACTTCTTTTTCTGTTTCTCTTTCAAACTGAGTGCAGACAAAATTTCGAACGATGTTGAAGCACTGCTTGAACTGAGACACGGTATTTTGCTGCGGCCCTTCATTGCATCAATTCAGCAAAGGCTAAAATTAGTGCATATGAACTGTGTTTTTATTTCCATCAAAGCCAATTGGAGCTGGTGAATACCTGTTAATACTGCAGTAATTTGTCCCAGGAGTGAAGGCAGATTGTAACCTTTCCATTAAATACAAAACCCAGATGGTAATAGGTGTTGGTGTGTTTTTGTCCAGTGGGAAAGGAGCTTTAGGTTTAGAAAAAATGAGTATGTTTGTTACATAACTATTTACATACATAAGTTAGCCCTGTGATAGTCTGGTGACCTGTCCAGCGTGTACCCTGCCTCTCGCCCAATGTTAGCTGGGATAGGCTCCAGCGCCCCTGCGACCCTCAAGAGGATAAGCGGTTACGAAATTGGATGGATGGATGGAAGTTAACTAGTATGTCATGTGGCCTATGTCCTGTGTTTGTTTGAACCATACGTCCACACAGAACACCTCCCTATGCAGACTTCTACCCAACTTCCTCCTTTGCTCCTGCCATTCTCAATATGTAGGTTGCCACCTAACAATAAACATTAATGTGAGTCCTGATAAGCTGCTTGTACAAATGAGCTACGTGGGCATATTTTGAGAGGAACAGGGGCGGGGATTTATAGGGTTTGAGGGTTTATAGTTAATAGATAGATAATCACACTATTGATGAAAGAGGATTTATGGGATACAGTATTCGGAGGAAAATCTCGCTGCTCACAGCAGTCTTTTCTTTGTCTCATCAGAAATAAATCCGCTTTTTATTTGGAGATGACTAAATTCAAATCTGTATCTTCTAAACCCCTGTTCAGGAGAAATCAGGAGCAAAAGAATAAATCAGCAGGAGTTCTTTTGCTGTGCTCGGAGGCTTCTCGGAGGTTTCTCAGCTCTGAGAACAGTTCATACACAGAGTTGAGACTTGAATCTGATAATTGAGACAAATTTCTGGATTGTGCAGGATCATTTATAAGCCAATCAAGTTGTCTTTTGGATCTCACTGTTATCTCTGGAGCTGATTATTTGAAAGGGGAAAAGTGCATTTTAAGATCTTAAATTAGGCTCAGGCTGAGACAAGAGGAAGACTGTTTATCAGGAGCTGAATTTGAAGCATTAGAAAATGGTCAAAATCTCATATTGATGTTATATTGAGCTCAGTTAGGCTGCACAAAGACAAATCTTATTGTGAGTTTTCCTCTCCTCTGGCTACACGTGTAAAAACAGAAACACTGACAAGTCCCTCTATCTCCAGGTGTGGTGTTCCCATATCAGAGCAAAAGTGGCCGCTACAGATTCACCTTCCGTGAGGCTAAGGAGGCTTGTGCCGAGCAAGATGGCATATTAGCTTCCTACAACCAGCTGTACAGAGGTACCACATACTGTCAAACCAGTAATAAGATGTCTGCAGGTATATCAGCTCTCTAAAATCAGCATGTCTCCTCCCGCAGCGTGGACGGAGGGTCTGGACTGGTGTAATGCCGGTTGGCTCAGCGATGGGACCGTTCACTACCCCATCATTCATCCTCGTCCTGCCTGTGGAGGAGAGCTGCAACCCGGCATTCGCACTTATGGACCAAAAGATAAAAATATCGATCGCTTCGATGCCTTCTGCTTCACCTCCCAGACATCTGGTAAGCTGTGAGGGGATCGACTCGGATCAACGTTTAGTCTGATTTACTGACAGAAAGCTGGAAGCAAACTGGAGTTTCACTTTGTCCAAGGAAAAGTTGCTCCGGATCTTAGAGGAAAATATAAGAAATAGAAATTTAAATGCTCATAAAACTCTTATTTTTATCTTAGTATTTTTGTCAGTTGCAGGCTGGGTCTCCTCATATTAGCTACTGCTCTGCCTTGTTTGGTTCATAGTGAGATTTCCACATAGACACAGTTTGTTTCCTCTTGTAGTGTTGCTGAATATCAACTTTGTGTGGCAACAAGCTGACCTTTAGCAGTGACCCTTACAGTGTGAGAGTGGGACTGATAGTAGGCTGACAGAACAATAAAATCTGTTGGTGAGACGGGTGGGTGCAAAGCAGATGGAAAGAACACAAGTGCGAACAGTTCAGTCAGAGAGGAGGAGTTCAGGGATTATTAGTAGACAGATGATTCATCAGCTTACAGGCAGGCAGCGGATAGAGGCTCAGGTTAATGTACAGGATCAGATGGCGAGAATCAAAGTGCATAGCAATACTGAGTGGGAGAAGGGGACTGATTGGGGAAATGGGAGGCAGGTGAGCATGCGGAAGGGGAAGGTCTGGTAATGAGAAAGGCAGGAAAGGCATTGCTGCAGGGCTGATGAGGGAATGTGGAAACAGGTTTGCAGGTGAATGAGAGTCAGGTGAGTGGGACCTGTGGCAAATGGTCTGAGGGCATCTGGTGAACAGGTAGAGAACGGCAAAGAGGGGGCCGCCTGGGGAAGTGGCTGAAAGGATGGACAGAGAGGCAGAGTGGGCAAGAACTGATTCTGAAAAAGAATATTCCTACGAAGCTGTGTACACTGCTAATGGAAATGAAAATTCCACTAATATTTAGTTTACATGCAAATTTGCATACTCTGTTTACCATGTTGTTTATCATGTCAACATACAGAGAGGTGGATCGCCTGTTGCCTTTCCTGATATCAGACAGTTGTCAAGTCACAGTTTCTGTCTTTAGTCTGACATTGCATCGACTCGGATTTCTTTGGGGAGGGGGATTCCATTTTCCCTAACCAATCACCTGAGACCAACATCCAACTGAATCTAATGTCCTTTTAACTGCACGCTGATGCGTAGCCATGCTAACAGTCTATGATGTCTGGCGAGATTTGGAAAACATGTCAACTAACAGGAGCCTCCATAGTAAGTCACGCCCCTTCCGGTAGACCCCCATCGAACCTCTAGGCTTGGAAAATATGAATGGGAGTCAATGGAGAGAAAATTATTATTTTCTGGTCCCAGTCATTAAATGCCTTGGATTACACAAATGTTTTGTGTGGGTCTGAATAATATTTTTTCATGTTAAGAGTTTGACAGTTTATTGTATGATTCTTCAGTTAAAGGCTGTGGAAACAACGTAATGAGAAAGACTACATGTCGCCTATGTGACGTCACATCATCACACTTTCCCTCCACTTCTCAACTCACAGTGCTGCTGCTGCGTCTTCTGCCATGATCTACGGAGCCATCAGATCAAGATGCCGGTGTGTTTCGTACCCCAATGTCACCATTCCAACAAGAACAGCTGTTCTTTCTTTCGATTCCCGTCTGATGTTAAAACTCGCCTCGTCTACTGGCGTTGACAACGGCGACCATCTCCCCACTGGCGTAGCTGAAAGTTTCCACATGTCCAGACTTGTAGTGGTTTTCGCCACGCTTAAGGCTTTTGTCCTCTCCTTGAAAGAAGGTGATGAAGTGTACCAGAGACACAGCCATGTTCCGAGTGCGAGTGGTGACGTATATCATATGCGTCGAGAACAGCGAAGAGCTGTAGTCCACAAAGCGTTCTCACACAAAACCTAACAGTTTCAAACTTCTTCCCGCTAAATTGTAGCCTTCTTTGCACGAAAAAATATATTAAAAATTCACAAACAACATATGTGAAATTCATGGCACAATTCAAACGGGACCAGAAAATAATTTTCGTCTAGCCATTGAAATACATTATGAGAAATCAATTTTTAAGGTCCCATGTACCGGAAAGGGAAACACATAACTTACGAGCTCTATAGCAGCATCTGTCTTGACTATTGTGCTCGCCATCATCATTACTCCTCATTGGTTCCAGACAGTGCACTGCTTGACAACACCTGACAACGGCATTAGTGCTGCCCGTGACACTGATTGGCTAATTGAGTCCCACCAAGGCATTCATTTGTTATTTTTCAATTTTAAGCAAGGAACCGCTGATCAACTCTGGATGACAGTGTCACCTGCAACTGAGCTGGTCAAATCACCGGCAGCTGGTTTTATAGCACATCACCTGTTTCAACAGCCAATCAGCTTGTAATGAAGTATGCTGGTCAAGTCAAAATGACCACAGCTGGCGTGATTGCTTGCTGTGGCAGGTGCTCCATCCCCACCAAGTCCTCTGTTTACGTCCTGACGTGTAACAGGGTCATGCCGTGGGTCACTGTTGCTGCTCGTTGTATGTGCTTATGCCCCCTGGGCTTAACTCAGTGGAGTGGGTGGATTCAAAGGTCTGGGCCCAGTGGTGGACATATTGGACCATGTGAACACAGCCTCCATCTTTCATTCAGTCAACCACCTTCTTGCAAAATGTGCATATATCCAAAAACCTGTTGATATCCAACAATGTTGGCTTTTCTTTTTGACCCTTGCAAACTTGGTGAGTTGGTTTGTGTACAATGTATCCATGACAATGCAAAGAGCTGACCGTATAAAAGGCAAGAGGCAGTATGTTGCAATGTTTAGTAAAATCCCCAATTGAGACGGATACTCTGAAAGTGCTGTATGCATGTCCAAAGAATTGCTCCTAAAACCCAAATAATTTGAGCACATTCCACGTCTTGTTTGGAAAATGCTTCATTCCGAAAAAGGCCTAATTCGGAAAGTCCAAACAGAAAATGTTGTACATGACCCATATCAATTCAGAATAATATCATATTTTGGATAGTAGTGGAATATTACTGTGTGCATATAAACATATCTCATATCCCTCTCCTCCTCTCACAGGCTCTGTCTACTACTTGTCAGGGTCTTTCTCCTTCGAGCAGGCAGGACACGCGTGTCAACGTCAGGGAGCTGAGCTGGCATTAGTCGGCCAGCTTTATTCGGCCTGGCATTTCAAAAAGTACGACCAGTGTGACGGCGGATGGCTGAGAGACGGCAGTGTACGGTTTCCCATCAGCAACCCCAGGGAGCACTGTGGCGGCATCCCTGAAGCGGGGGTGCGCTCATTTGGATTCCCCAAAAAGACAACGCATCTGTACGGTGCCTATTGCTACAGGTAGCCCAAAACAAAAACAACTCACATGAGTGTCTCAACAGAGCTGAGAGTCGGAGCAAAACGCCTGAGTGGCCCAGAATCCACTGCACAGTATTCACAGCTTGATCCACCAACGGATAGTCCTGAACAAGAAACCTCCCATCTGAAGCCGCAGGCAATTACTGACAGTAGAATTATGAGGTTGTATTTGAAATCAAATATCTTTAAATTAGTCACATACTTTAGACTAATTTCTAAAACAAAGACCCCATTTCTATCTGACTTGATAGATGCAGAGAATATATAGGACTAAAACATGGGGTTGATTTTGGCTTATTTCATATGAGACAAAGACAAATTTACATCAAACTGAGATATAGAGACAAGTGACACATCTCTACTTACGCCCACTGTACAAAAGTAAAGCCAAAATATCCTGGATACGGCCGCTGCTATCTAGTGATGTCATTTGGATCTAGAGTCTGCGCAGGAGCAGTCTCCGCCGATATAGAGTTCCACCCATACACCCATCCAACCATTGGCAAGCACTGCTTTTGATCACGAGCATACTGATTAGCACACATAGCTGTCAATCATAAGAACTACCTTAAATGACAGAAACAGTCTTTGGGAAAAATTTGACCTGTACTTTGACTTTTTAGTTTGGCTCATGTCCCATCCACTGACATGAAGTGGGCGGGGTTTATGACCTATACTGCAGCCAGCCACCAGGCTTCACTTTTGGGGAGCTTTAATGTCATCCATCTTTATAGACATGGTGCTTCTCAAAGTCAAGGAAGGATTCTTAAATGGATTAATTACAAGGAGGCTATGTCATAGGACTGTTCCAATATCAAGGATCCTTTGAATTCTACCGAAGATCAAGTCGTTCCTTCAGAGAATTTTCAAGGATGCATTTTTGTATCCTTACCAGACATGCAGTACCCACAAATCTTTTCATACGATTTGCTGGAATTAAAAGCAGAACTTCTTTAATGACACACACCTGGGCACTTAATAGCCTGTTACGATATGTGTTCCCCAAATGCTAGGAAGGCGTCTTGCCCAGCTTCTACAGTAGGACCCAACTTGGAAGGACCTTACCTATCACGGAATCATCCTTGAATTTGAGAAGTACCAAGAGTCTGCGCAGTAGCAATCTGCTCCCACCCATAAATCCGTCCAACCAATTGTGAGCAGCACCACTGATCACGAGCACAATGATTGGTATGTGTAGCTGTCCATCATGACGTCAAACCCTCTTTTTATTGCATCAAATTACTAATTAAAACCGAACTAAAATGACAGGAACCATCTTTGGGAAAAATAAATTTATCATGCACTGAGTTTCTGGTTTGGTTCATGTCCCATCCGCTAACATGGAGTGGGCGGAGTTTATGACCTTTACTGCAGCCAGCCACCAGGGGGCAATCAAGATGTTTTGGCTTCACTTTTGGAAAGCTCTCATGTTGTCCATCTTTATATACAGTCTATGTCAAGGATACTTGCAGTTTGTCCAGCATGCCGACATGCTGGTAATTTGGTTCTGGCTGGTAAACCACTATTTCTACTTCCCCTGTCAGTCTCTTAAAATTAATAATCATTTATGAAATAATTGTTGGTTTACCGTTGTTTATTTTGGGGGCATGTACCACTTTGACTAATGGGAGCATTGGCAGAATGGCAGAGAAGAACAAATGTCATATACACACAATCATCTTGCACTAAACCTGTAATAACATCTTGACTTTCTGTCATTGTCACTGAAGGTAAATGAAACGTTTGGTTAATGTTGGGTTGATCACTGCACCTGTTGGCGTGTCCATTTAACATGAGACTGAACTGCTTCCTTTGAGCTCATTCAAAGACACTAAAACTCTCAACTGTAAATAACACTGCTGGTTACTTTAAGGATGAACTGGTTTATCTGTAAATTAATTACATGTGATGTAATTTATTCAATAAAGATATGTTCACATGTCAGTGTATTCATTTGCCAATAGATTATTTGTGCATTGTTTAAAGGTGCAGCGTGTGCAGCTCTCCTCTGCTCACCCCTCGCTTACATGTTATTATGGATTTAAATTATTAGACATTTTAGGCTACTGTTAATTAGGAGTCATATGATCATGATACATATTACAAGTAGATTTTTACAAACAATTTTAATGTGTTAATTTGTACACGGTTAAATCAACAGACATTTAACAACAGTGAAAATTTAGGCTACAGTGTATTTCTCTCATTGGATCAACTTTTACTTTATTATCTCTACTTGTACATTTATTATGTGTTCATTAGATTAACAATTAACATCACCTGCATTGTTACAGTGTCTATTACAGTACCTCTGTAAAAACTAGAAAAGATACAGTAGATGAGATATTGTTGCATCATCGAAACATTTGTTTTTCCGGATTGATCCCCGAAGATCAGCCATCAGCTCTGAGCCAGTACAAAGACATCTAGATACATTTAAAATTAAACTCTGATTAGGAGACTGTGTGCTAAATACACTTCTGGCCAAACACAGATACAGTACGGTTCATATCAGCAAACCATACAACAGACACACCCGAATAAAAAGCACCAGAGGACAAGCAGTTTGCACTCTTCATAAAGATGTCACGTGTGCACACAGAAAGTCAGGTGGTGTTTCAGCGCTGTGTCGGTGAAATCTCTTTATGTAAATAAAAATAATATCAAAAAGGACTGAGGGAGAGGACGCAGCCTATTTTCTCTCCAAGAATAAAACAGTGGTTACATTTTCAGCACACCTGTATTTTGAGAAAACAATTTATCTGCTCGCGTTTAAAAAACAATAAAGATATTGACCTGAAACACAGTGGGACTGCAGGCCAAAAGAAAAGCATTGATTCACATTCACTGGGATGGCCAAGGTTCTGTCTGATTGCCTGTATTGACCTCAGGTGTGATCTCTGATCACTGGCAGGAATCTCCTCCACACACAGGTGACTCGTTAGGTGTCAATTAACAGAGTGAGTGAGCTTGAGTGCTACATACAAGATACTCAGATGCCATTTCCCCCTGGCATTAATATATAACCTGTACATGGATGTATTATATGAAAATAAAATACATGTTTATTCAAGTGTTAATCTGCCTACATGATTTGCAAAATCAAAATAACTACAACACAGTTAATACCAGGTGTAAAACCAAAGGCATGTGATCAGATGTCCGTATCCAGATAACGTATCCAGGTACAGATGAGGTTTATACCAGGTGGACATTTATGTCAAAGTTGCAATTAATTGAAAAACATGATTTCTGTATTAAAAAGTCCACAGAGTTTCTACACCCTGTGCAGCTGCATCATATCACACCGTAAATAGTGCTTTTCCTCCAGCCTAATCGTCAGCATAAAATGCTGGCACTGTACATTTCTGTGAACCATGAATACGTTATGTTTGTACATTTCATACGTATCATATCAATGTTAAAGTTGACGTAGTTCTATTAATATAGTTCTATTATTATGAGCTAACTTTGTCATTGGGAGGTGGAGGGAATGGTGGATGGCTTGACAACTAGGAGAAGCACCTGCAAAGCTGCAGACTGCTGTTTGAGACCAACAAACGACCAGTCGGATTTAGAACGTCATTGCTGTTTTACCAGCTGTTTTTAAGCCACCAAACATGAGTGTTTTAACAACCTGTTGCTGTTTTTCCACCAGGCAGAGTGGCACGAAAAGTGATTGTTGTCTACCAAGACATTGCTGCATCTCCTGCCAGGATAGTGCCACCAAAACCCTGTATTTTCAGCCAAAACCTGATCTTTCCCTAACCATAACCAAAAGTTAAGTCACGATACAATACTATTGTGATTTTCAATATGTTGCAATATGCTGAGTATTGCAATAAAATCTATTGCGATATATTGTGATTTATCACCTTTTTTCAGCTGTAAGTTACGTCCCCAAAGGAAAAACATTGTCAACATCTGTTTTATCTCATAAGATAAGGGTTTTAGTCTGTTCATCTCACCTCAGCCATTTTTTGCAGCAGCCAAATGCATCTAGTTTACTTAATAGTGTAAATCTGTATACTAGTGTAATTTGTTTTGTACAGTTTAGTGATATTTCTTATTCATAGTTTCTTTTTATCATATTTCTATAGCTGTTGTTTTGCTGCCTTGTATTCAACTTATACATTTATTGCACTGACTCTGAGAGCTGCTACCTCAATTTTGTTGTACTTGTACAATGACAATAAAGAGATTTTGATTCTGATTCTGAAAAAGCAGTTGATTATATTATTTTAGTAGGCTACCTTAAGTTTAACTTGTATTTGTAATATTAATAATTCATATAATAAAACATGTGGCACTGGCACTGTGTGACGATATGATATCCCCACACAAAAATATCGCAATACTACCCTGCATTGATTCCCCCACCCCTAATAACCAAGTGTTTTTTGTGCCTAAACCTGACCACACGTTAACCACAGTGTTGTTGAAACTTAAAGAAATGTCAAGTTTCAGTGTATCTGATACATAATAGTTTTAAAATGTAACGTATCTGTGGTTTGCAGAAACGTTCAATGCCAACATTTATTCTGATGATTGGGTTGTTTCCTCCATACAAATTCTGTGGGTGCAGTTTTTTCCTACAGTAGACTGTACATACATGTTGTCAGAGGTTCAACACACATTTAAGGTATGCTAAGCAGCAGAGACTCTTTTTTATCTTGCTGTTGAGTACAAGTGAGGTCGGGATTTTTTTAAAAGGTAGAAACAAGGTGTCAGAGCATAAGCAGCACACATCCAAGAGGAAGCCACAAAAATCACAGACACAGCGCTGAAACAAAAGCAAATATAGTGAGGCGAAACACAAAGCAGACAGAGCTCGTTCCAAAATAAAGTGAATCTGGGTTTGGCTGCTTTCACTTTCACTGGTGAGCACTGAAGGAGACGATGAAGAGCGACGAGGTGGCCTGTTATCTGCTGGACAGGTAGGTGTTTAGCTAGTTTGCTTAAGTATCAGCTTTTCAATTACAACAAATGTCATGTTCCTATGATGGTACAGTAGCAGCGCAGGGAGGAGGGGCCAAGTTTGATTGTTGTGTTAAGAGACTACCCAACAATTCCTGCGGAGTAAACCTTAACATGACCACATTTATTTAAAGACTTCAGCAGTCTGTGGGGAAATAAAGAGTATCAGAGAGCCACTGCAGCAGCAGCTCTCAGCACTGATGCAAATCTACTAGAAAGAAGGAACCTTCCAGACTGCACGTACAACAGTCTTTAGTGAATTTCAGATCAATTGATGCTGAAAATTAAACTGCAAACTATTGTGAACAGCAGTCTGTTAAATGCAGCATGTACGGCACCAGCAGTCAAATTTATGAATTCAACATTGTCATAGAGCAGGTTCATTTTCACTTCTGCAATATCCACTTTAAAAACGGTTAAGTTACAAAATGGCTGCTGCTGATGAGAGTAAAGCACACCACATGTGAATAAAGAAAGGATGCTCCAGAATTATATTTGTTTATAAATTCTCGTGAATCCCTCGGTTGGGTCATAATCCTTCCTATCACCTAACTCTTGCTTGGTTTATGTAATATTTAATTTGGCTTATTTAGGCCAGAGATATACCTGCTTTTAACTCTGTGTTCATGTGTGCTTGATGGCTGCCTCGCGTATCCTGCGTCCATTTGTAGCGTTGTTTGTGCACGTCCTCAGAAATTAACGCGAGGCGTTCACAAGATGCAAGACATGCATGAACATTAGAGGCAGTGTTGACAGAACGAGAGAAATATACCTGCCACTGTCAACTTGTGCTTGATAGCTACATACCATCTACGCCAGGGGTAGGCAGCTTTGGCTCTGAATTGGAAAACAAATTCAACTAAAATGTGTGTCATACGTCTATATCCTGGCACCTTTTCCTCCAAATTTTGCCTCCAAGCAAGGCTAGCAATGGACTCCAAATCCATAAAAGTAAAAGTCTTGGAGGAAAATAAAGAATTTAATGGTGCATGGACAGATTTGTTTGCTTTTACTGCCAATGCTGCGATGTTAAAGTACCAAATAATCATAAAGCAGAGGAGCCATCTTGTGGTAAACATTTCCGAATGCTCATTTAGACCTATTTTTTATGTTGATATGCTAATTTAGACTTAATACGCAGTGTTACCACTAGGCTCAAATATGTTCTGTGGCTCCAGGCCGATTTGTTTTTAATTATTTTTGGTCAAAATGGCTCTTTTGATACTTGAGAGTGCTGACCCCTGATGTGCGCTCACCCGGCTGTTGTTTTGTCTTTTTACACGGTGATCTAAAGGCCCTGACACACCAAGCCGTCGGTCAAAATCGCCCTAGTTTTTGCGGTGTGTCCCGCACCGTCAGCACTTCAGCATCTGCGTTGGTGGCTTTTCGGCTGATTGAGCATGTCGAATCGGCGGCGGAGCTTGTTGATGAGAGAGATCACTCTGATTGGCTGTTCAGGTTTTATTTCCTCGCCCCTGTAGCGAGTGAATCTGCCTGTAGTGAAACCGGGGCTAACCGGTGCTTCCTCCTCAGGCTCCACTTCACTCAGCTGCCCCACAGACCCGCTGCTTCTTCACACTTTAACCTGAATAACAAACCGGAGCTAGCTGGGAGCGGCTAGCGGAGCGTTAGCCGCAGCATGACCGGAGGGAAGCACAGCCAGTTAGCCTCCGCTAGTCTCTGAGCTAGCCCCGGCTCTCCGTTTGGATCCAACCGGAGCACCGAGCCCTGGTTTGTTATTCAGGTTAAAGTGGGAAGAAGCAGCGGGTTTATCGGGCAGCTGAGTGAAGTGGAGCCTGCGGAGGAAACACCGGGACCGTCTGGATGTAATAGTCCGTGGAGGTGCTGCGGTGCTCGGCTGCACAGATAGGAAACCCCTCGGCTGACAGGATGTACCACTCTGTCACTCCACTACTCTGTTTATCTCATGCATTCCTCAGACTTCTGGTTTCCCTTTTTGCGTTATTTCCTCTCACGCAGGCACAGAACATACGTGCCACTTGGCCGTCGGATGTAGTCTTTGTAGTGTGTTCAAATGCAACTGACACAGGGCGACGTGAGGCGATGTAGACGACGCAACAGTTGGCTTTCGTCACTGCTAGATCTTTGATGTCGGTTTGGTGTGTCCACACCTTAAGTATAAACAATTAATCATGTGCTCCATTCACACTGGGAAGTCGCAATTTCTGAGTTCCCAGTTAGAATTTTCAACTGAAACACCCCCTGAAGTCAGATTTCTGACTCGGAACGTCAGAGGAACCTCACATGCCCTGACCTCAAAATTTAAAGATGGCTGCTCCATATATAAACAGCAGTGAAAGCTGTAATAATATACTGTTCATTAGCACTTCGGTCTTATTTGTCTCACACAGAGTCCTGCCCAACTTGTATGTGTGGACATGCTGCTGTGGTGTTTGTGCAAAACTGGTATGGCTAACAACATCTTAGATTTTCCAACTTGTTGTCTCTGGAACGTGGTCAACTCACGTGACGTCATTCCTTGCTCTAACCTCCAACTTCTGAGGTAAATGTAACACAGCAATAGTGACCTCTTCGACTGTCGCCATGTTTGTTGTTTACATCATGCAAATCCAGAAGTTTTATACAGTCTGAGTTCTCTGTTGCCCTCTAGTGGAATCCTCCAGTAACATGCCCAGTGCATAGACGAGTATGGGAAAAATTCTATGTGAACGCGTGGTTAAAAGCAAGTATATCTCCGGCGTTTGCGTAACACAGATTGATGACATGTACATTAATGTGATTAACTGGTATTTTCAGCCTGATTAGAACTGTATCTGACATTTTAACGTATTCTGATGCTGATAACTGACTCTGCAAAGAAATAAGGGAACTTGCGTGTTCATAATCATTTTGTTACTTAGATTCCAGGATGTTTTTATGACTGTCTCATATCAAAGGTGTCTCCTGTATGAATGTTGTCCTTCTGTGTGAACGTCAAAAGATAATAGAGGATTTGACCAACTGTTCAGAGCTGAAAACACAAATTAACAATTAGAAAGTCTTTAAATAAAAAAGGGGAAGATGGATGTTGAATCAAAGTGTCTGATATAAATTTGCTGTTTTGAACAGTGTGGAGGATCCGCTCTTATCTCTTCATACAACTGTTTTATAAGAAATGTTGGATGGCCTTTTTTTCAGGGATCTCGGGATCAAGAAACATTCAGGCTTGGAGTGTTTTTTTTAATGTGGCCAAATTTGCTTTAAGTTTCTGTAACATTCTTTATCTAAAGAACACATGTTTGGATTCAAGTTTTCCAGATTTTCCATGACTGTAAGATCTGTGGCCTTGACGTGACGTTAAGATGAAAGATTAGATTCGTACACTTTAACACAGACTGGACAGGAAAGTCTTTGAGACACAAGAAAACGGGGAAACCAGGAGGTGAAATATTGTTTCGTAAAAAAAGGCAGGATGGCTTCAGACATTCCACTTAATGTCCCAGAACAGTGGAGCTGCTTTCTCTGTGGCTGATCCCATCACCTCCATGGCCTCCATCACCACCTCGTGTTGGGAGGGAAGTGAGGTAACTGGGTCTTCTTCCATCAACGGGGCTGAAGATGGGAGACAAACAGAAAAGTAAAGGATCACAGCCTCAAAGTTTATCTTGTTCCAGTTTTGGTCATTTTGCCATTTTTACTACTTCTGCTCCATACAGTACTCCTTTCAACAAAGAACACTTCATATTTAATGTTAGATATTTCATCCAGACTGGTGGGAGGGCATATTAAGGTGGTGGTAGATAAAGAATTAACATTTTTGATGATGCATTACACATTCAGGTCATTCTGTGATTCCATTATAAGGTTTTTCTGTTTAAAGTATTTTAGAAACTATGTAGATCACACACACTTATTAGCCTACATTTGTTTTGGTAATCATAGCTATGGCTTATCAAGGTCCACCAGTTAACGCACTCACTTGGGATGCAGGCAATCAGAGGCTCTTCCCATTGGCCACCGGGCAGGCATTTGATGACCGGATTCAGTTTCTGCACAAAACCGTCCTCACAGTAGTACCGCACCTTGGTGTTGGTCTCGTAGCGCAAATGTTTCTTCCCAAACACCTTAGCGTTGGGAACTTTGGGGGGCTCACCGCAGGATGCTGTTGGATGGAGGAAAAATGGAGAGACAACTTTGCCTCTTAGGGCTCATTTCTCATTTCTCATTTCATTTCTCTAGTGCCATCTATTGGCTGTATCTTTGCCAAAATAAAGGATACATGAGGGCAGTGACATTTACAACGTATCTATTCTCGTACGTAAAGGAAGTATAAATGAGCCCTCAGATCGTCACCCTGTGGTGCTGATTTAAAAATAGGACTTAACAAAGAGAATATGCAGGTGAACTCACAGATGCCCTTCTTGCAGGTGTAGGACAGGTGGTAGTTGCACGGCACGTCGCTCCAGCGGCCGCCGTCGTGCCACACCATCACCGCACAGTCCTCACCTGACAGGAAGTAGCTGTCAGGCTGACCTCTGAACCAGTTCTCATAGAGCTGACAGAGAGGGCAGAGCAGATTAAAACACAGTCACATCAAGGAACACGATGCAAAGCTTTGACAGCTTGGCCACTCATAGGAAACAATTAAAAAACTCCTGTTCTTCTCTGGGATTGACGACTAAAACTGGACTTGCTGGACTGTAAGTCTCACATGTTCTATATTCTCAGCAGGTTGAATACAAAAAGTCAATGCAGAGTTATGGACACTCGGAAGAACTCACCAGAGGGTTCCCGTCCGACCAGCGGAAGTCTCCCTCGATGGTTCTGTCATTCAGTCCGATCCACTGATATTCTCTGTATTTGTCTGAAAATAAAAAGGTGTGAGGAGAGAAATTAAGAGAGAGCTCACTGCCCTTTAGCTAGATCATAATTTATTCATCTATTTATTATATAAACTGAATATTTTGGTATTTTAAATGCGCTGATAGAGACGCCAGTTATACAACACTGCTTTTGAAATTCTTCTGAAGTCGACTGCTTTTGTGAAGACGACTCTTTTACACTTCCTCTCCAACAGTCTAAGTATCAGTCTGTTGTCTCCATAGTAACTGCCCGCAGAGTAAACCACCAGAGGAATGTCAGATTTCTATCTCCACGCCTCGTTGCCAGACGAAATACAGACACCGACTTCAAAAACCGTGACATTTTCGAGGAAAAACTGGCTTCAACAAAAGTGGAGAGATGAAAGGTCGCTGTTGTGTCTCGTCTGAGAGGCTTCGCTGTTTAAACAAACTCTGCACTTTGGGTTTTTCAAGAGTCTGAATCGGAGGAATGTTAGAAAAGATCACTATTGATATGTGCTGTGGGAAGTATGTCCGTCCCTGTCAAAGAGCCTTTTAGCAAAGGATGAACCCAACTGCTCAAATGTTGCTGCGTTCAAGGACGCCTCGACACCTGAGAGCTGGTGAACAGCTGGATGAAACAACCAAATTCACACCTTTCACATCCTTTTATATGCCTTTAAATATATTGTTACTTTTAATGGTAATGTTGAAGTAGGATCTTATGTTAGACAGAGAAAAACAGTTGGTGTGAATGTCCAGGTATGCTGTATAACTGCTGCAATTAAGTCTTAAGATCTGCACCTATCAGGTTTTTTTTAACATCAGAGGGAGTTTTGAAACTTTGACAAAACACTAAGGGACTGTTCTTTACTATTCAGAGGTGCGGGGTGGCTTTTTTATTTTATTTTTTATTTCAAGCCTCCCTGAGTGACTGGCAGAAAAAACACGACCCTCCCGCCACCATAAATTAGTTATCAGATTTTTAAAACTAACCCTTCGATGTAGCTTTTGCAAATGGTTGATTTTTGGCCAAATTTTAAATGAGATGTAGAATAGTGATTAGAATATGTGATTTTAATGAAATGTCACTATTTAAGCTCAGATTTGTATTTGTTATTTTACTGACAGAAGCATCCGTCACACATGATGCATCCAAGGACTGTTGGAAATGTGAAAATCAAGCAAGCCATTTCCCCAGCCAATGAGAGAGCGCAGGTGCCGTGCCCGAGCGTGTCCGAGCGTGCACCAGCGCGAGCCTTGCCTGAACCTCTTCTGTGAAGCCTTCTTCCGTACCTCCGGGCTCCGTACACCCGGGAGAGTTGAGCCTGATAGGAGGGGCCGAATCTGAATGTGTGTTTACAAACAGTGACTGGAAAATCCTCCAGACCCTACCTTTAAAAAGTGACACTTCCAACGCCGGATTTGGAGTGAATGCATCCTAAAGTTAATCAAGTGTTTGCCCTGATGGATTCACTGTGTCAAGCAAATATTTCATAGATCTACCCGCTGATTTTCAAAATAATTCAAGCCTGAAAGATATTCATGTAATCTAAAAAAGTATCATTTGCTTTCTGTAGAAGTGGTCGTCAACAAAACAATCAGAAATGTATGTGGTTGTAAAACATGCAAAAAAAAAAAATCTAAAGTGAGTAACGTCACTGGTTGAGTTGAATCTCAAAGGACTGAATCAAAGAAATATAATTTCACTACACAAATTATAAAGTTCAAAATGGTCATTTTCTTCACACATTGATTTGACACACACATCACACAAACACATTTACTTACTAACTAGCTCAGACGTTCCCAAAATCTGTTTCCTGTGCTTTGAGAAATGACATCTAACTCCAGAAATCAGATGAGTTTCACCTCCAGGTCACTAAAGCATTGATCTAAGCGGATGGTGCTCTGCAGGGGGTTCATGATTTACCGTTGATGTAGTCCTGCTCCTCAGGGGTCATGACAGAAAGTAGATGTCCTCCACACATGCGACAGTGCTGCTCAGCCGCCTCCCAGCTCTGCCTCTTGGCAAAGTGACGGTAACAAAAGCTCTGAAACTTCTCCCAGCCGGGCTCACACACCTCCACGTCTGCAGGACGGAGACAGAAGAGAAACAATATTAAGACTTTATTGACGTATAAATCAGTTGGAAATATTACAGGAAAGATGATGTGTCTATATGTTTATGAGACAGTTGACACTGAACCTGTCTGGCACAAGTCTCCTCCATAACCAGGCAAACAAAGACATTGTGTTGATTCACCGTCGACACAAGTGCCTCCATTCAAACACGGGTTCTCCAGGCAGGAGTCTGCAGCCATGTGAAGACAGTGGTGATTAATAACAGAGGTTGTTTTTAATATGTATTCATATTCAGTATCTCAGATATTCAGATAAGAAACTGTCTACAGATAGCCCATAAATTAACCTTTATAATTACTTATTTCATTGAATCTATTTGTCAAGGACCGCTTACAGGTAAAAAACAATCTTATACTTTGTACACGAATCAGAAACTTTTCCATCTGAATCAAAATTATATTCCACACATTGTTTTATTGGACTTGATGGTATGTTTGTTTTAAGAGTATGAGTCCTGCAGCCCATGAACACATTCAGAGGAGAACCTTTTACTGCCTCATGTATATCCATTCTTAATATCGTCTTTTCACATGCAAATGCCCTACATGGAGGGACCAGCAGAGGGAGCTGTTACATCAGGTGTGACCCACTGCTCTCAACTACCATTTCTTCTCCACATTAAGACCCTGGGGTTGTATTCACAAAGCCTCCCAGCTTCCCAGTGACAAAATTCTTAGAAAATTCCTCGAGATATGTTTTACTTTTCTATGAATTTCCCCTTGAAGTTAAGACTAGATTAACTAGATAAACCATTAGGAGCAGGGAGAGGGACTTTTAAGAGTTTCTTAATCTGAGGAGAAACTGGTGGAAAGACAAAGAGGTAGCAGAAATATTCTCCAAACACTGGATGACAGTGAGTAACTGAAACACTATAGATTACGCCATGCAGGGTTTATGTTTGTGATCAATCTCATCAGAGACACGCTCACGTCTCCCATCCAACGCAGTAACGATATAATGTCAGAAATAAAGTCATCATAAGACAAAGATATTTGGAAACTGGGAAAATGTGTCAGTGCAGCAGTGGTGACTTGAGTCTGTCTCAACCTTCCATCAGCAGAGTGATCACACTAACAATGGCAACACTTTCACAGTGTCATATTGTGATACAGTTCATTTCATGTGGGTGTCCTCACTTTGCAGGCTCACAAAAGGGCAACCAATGACATCTGTTAAAAGAATGTGTCACATCTAGCAACAGGGTTGACCACGCCTCCTCACTGAGGTCAAAGTTTCTGTCCCCCCAGCAGGACAATCCACCATCCCACACCATAAACACTGTTCAGGAATGGCCCAAGAGAATGGGGCAAAGACCTCAAGGTGTCCACCTGGTCTCCAAATTCCCCAGATCCTAATGTGATCATGCATACGAGGGACGTGCCAGGACAAGTCATAACCCTCAGGAGTGAAACAATTCGTCAGCAACACCCAGCTGCCAGACACTACAGGACACCCCCTGAAGTTGCATGCTGTTTGACAAGTCAGATCCAAGTCCGACCTAAAGAGGCCCCACTGTGGATCAGGGGTACCTCTGGGGTACCAGCACGTCCCACAGAGGCTTGATTGTGGAAAGTTGGGATCTGGGGAATTTGGAGGCCAGGTTAACGCCTTGAGCTCTCGGCTTTTCCTGAGCAGTTTTTATAGTGTGACATGGTGCAATGTCCTGCTGGGGGGCCTACTGAGGGGGTGTACTTGGCCTGCAGCGGTGTTTGAGTGGGTGGAGCGCGTCAGGTGGCATCCACATGAATGCCAGGATCAAAGTTTCCCTGCAGAGCATTACAGTGTAACAAGATGATCAATGTTATTCACTCCACCTGTCAGTGGTTTTAATATTTTGGCTGATCATTGTGTATATTGCATTTATATTTAAAGCACAGCACTGGAGGGTAGCCTACAACAAAGCCTGTCAGTGCACAGTGTAGAAATATGAAGTATGAGACAAATAAAAACTTAAAACTCCACATTTAGCATCAGCATTCATCATTTCATGCTTCTGAAATGAAGACTTGTTGAATTACAAATTTTACTTCGAACATTAGCCAAATCAAATGAAAGTACTTTTTAACAGACTTGGTGATGTGCATTTTTTGCTTTAAGTGAACAAACACTGTAACTTCAAACTAACATGGCATGAGTGATCTTTATGTTGTATTGTCACAGTGACATATATAAAGTACTGAAGGTGCAGCTTTGTGTTCATGACTGGGCTGAGACTTTTATCCTGTACGATATAAAAAGTATGTTATCAAACAAACTGAAGGTGCATTTAAAAAAAGGAAAGAAAGAAAATCATTTTAATTTTTAGATTTTTTGGTTTTTGGTCTTTTAAAGAATGAGTAATATTTTTAAAAGAAAGACTGTTCTTATGTAACACAGTGAGGAGACACCTGCTGTGTGTTATTCTCTGAGAATTAACTCTGAATGAGGACCTAATCTCTCTGTTGTGCTGAGTCAGCTGGAGGTGTTAAATTGCGAGCGAACATAAAATCCCTCTCCTGATTGGGCCTTTTCAGAGACAGATGTCTCCCCCTCTGCTTCTAACAGCAGCTGTTGTTTCTGTTGTGTGCAGCACTTTGTGTCAGAGCACAGGTACCTGACATGGCTCCTGGTCTGACAGCAGACACTTTGGCAGCAGGCAGGGACGCAGCCAGGGCGGGATACTGTGGGAACATGGTGGGAGCAGTGATCGTCACATCGCTGCTGTCGGCGGCATGAGTCGGAGCGTTGGTTTCCTCCTCATCGGCATGCCACGTGCAAACTTTAACTGGAGGCTCGTTGGTGCCGCTCTCTCCCTCATGTCCCTCTGATCCATGTTCTGTAGAGACAGTTTATTGTTAGGGACTGTTCGTTACTTGTGAGGCGGAGGGGTGGTGCAAAAAGGGGAGATATGTCGAATAATGTTTTAAGTACTGGGGAGGGACATTTTTTATTTAGACTTAGGGGAGGGGCATACCACTTTAAACAGTTATGATTTGGACTTGTTTTACAGGCAAATTAAGGCATGTGTTGTTGTTTTTGTTTGTTTGTTTTTATCACCAAAATTACACCATTTATTATAGTCAGAAACTGTAAAAACAGAAATTATCCTTGGATTTTAAAATTCCCAACAGTCCTTGGACACGTCATGTGTGATGAATATGTCAGTCAGAAAAAAAAATAATAATCTGAGTTTAAAATAATGTTTTTTATTTAAAATCACTTTATTCTGTGTTATATAAAATTTGGCCAAAATTAAACTATTTGCACGAACTAACCACCATGCACAATAAGAGTGAAAAATCCAACTACAGGATTTCGTCTTCAACTTTTAGCTTTCAAACATGGAAGGGTAAGTTTTAAAAGGGAGGGTCATGCATTTTCTACCAGTCACTCAGAGAAGCTCAAGGAGGGGAGGGTCAAAATTAAAACAAAACAAAACAAAAACAAAACAAAGCCACACCCCAGGCATCCCCCTCCTTTGATAAATAAAGAACAGTCCCTTACATGGTCACAGATTATATATAAATGCAGACAACTCGACCTCAAGTGCTTTTTATACAAAAGAATGTGACTATATATTTATTTATTTATTTATTTATTTTGGCCACCGACAGTGGCAGCAAAGCCTGTCGGTGAAGTAAATCACTCTGACTGGCAGTTCAGCTCAGCACACAAGACGAATTCAGGAACAAAACAGAAGTGAGGAAAGTAAACAAAGAGCTAAAGTCTTTATCCACTGAGCTTTTTAACAGAAAAGTTTCTTGATGGTTTGTGTTTTTGTTCACTAGCACACATTAAATATGCTCTGTTCTGTCAACATTTAATTGTGTTGTAAATGTGCTAACTGGCTAACTAGCATCATGACGGTCTTCCAGTTTCCCTTTTTGTAAGACGAACACAGACTACTGCCAATCTGCTGGTGTGGAACGTTCTTTCCTCCCACAGAGGCGCAGAACATATATGATGGTTGACCGACTGCTGTGGTCTTTACAGTCTGTTCATGTGCTACATTTTTGGCTAAAACGCAGCGATATCTGGCCACGCAGCAGGTTTGGTGTGTCTGGGCCTTAAGACCTACACAGCCGTGGACAAAAAGGTGCGAGTGCATTTGCTACTAACACAAAGAGTCTGTCTGAAACCAGCAATGACAGTGAGCTGCACTGTGCTCTGCTTTGTGCAGCACTTCCTGATGGAACCAACAATTGTTTGACCTTGTTGGTTAAAAACTTTTTAATTTCTTCAGTTAACTAATCAATTCATGACCAATTATTGCAGCTCTTTTTACAATACTTTTGATTGAGGATGGACGATGCTGCAGTGGTTTCAGAGACATATTTTCTAACCTTCTTTTTCCTCCACAAAGAGCAAGCTACACTTGTTGGTGCCCCTTTTTTGGTGGACTATTCCTTTAAACTCACCATTGATGCCAGCAGTGGTGATCTCAGTCACGACCTCCTGCTCGTTAGAGGCATCATCAGATTCCTCAGTGACAGGCAGCTCAGCGCTGTGTTCCTGCTCAGAGCGAGACTCCTGTAGTGTGGAGGAGGAAGGCTCTGGCTCCCAGCCGGGTGTGAGGGTCAGATGAGGGATCAATGTGATTTTTATATCTGATGAAGATGATGGTGGATCAGTGGCATCCTCATTGTCATTTTCCTCTGAAGTGTGGTCCGTTGAGTGAGCTGGATTTGTCAGCAGCAGTTCCGGTGTCACCTCTGGGCTTTCTCCTGAGGATTCACCTGATCCCTCTCTGGCATCTCGCTCCGTCCCCTCCGGATCACTTTCTGTGATATTTTGGGGTGTGTTGAGAAATACCGCTGGGCTTTCTCCTAATACCTCCTGTTCAAGTTTGTCCTGGATGTCCTCCTGAGGTTCGGCCCCAGATGAAGTATTGCTTTCGGGTATGAAGGTTATAATCTCTGGGGAGCTGGCTTCAACCTCCACAGCAGGTGGAGACAGGGTTACAGATACAGGGGATGTCATCAGAGTAACTGGATCACTGTTTAAGACCGGAGCGTTCACACTGGAGTCGTCTGTGGCTGCGATGACCTCTGCTGTGGCTGTGATGACCTCTGCTGTGGCTGTGATGACCTCTGCTGTGGTTGTGATGACCTCTGCTGTGGAGACGTCTTCAGGGTGGAAGTGTCCGCTCTGGTCTGTTTGATCATCTGGTGCTGTCTCCCCTGACGTGCCATCAGACTCCTCATCAGTATGATCGACCAGGATGGACAACTCCACAGTTACTTCTGGGTGCTCCGTGGTGTGATCATCACCTGTCAAGAAAAAAGGGATCATCTGAAATGAGATTTTAAAAACATCTTTTCCTGCAGAAATTTAGTTTGAACATGGAAAACTCCAGCAGGACATAAAAAAGAAGTTAATGATAACAATGCAGGTGAAGTGTGTGCTGTCATTTGTAGACATGTAGGCTACTTAATATACTATTTGCACTTTATTTGTGAGGATATGTTTGTAGCCATGTTAGCAGTGAGGCTCTAGGAATGCCGACGTTGGGTCAAAGTGAAATATCTCAGATGGATTGCCATGAGACCCCACTGCCACAGACAATGACAGTCCCTAGTAAAGATGAATCTTAATGACTCTGGTGATCCCGTGATTTTTCATCTAGCACCACTAAGGCTGGATATCACCGAAGGCCCTGATACAGTATCATATCACCACAATACTTAAAGAATAACTTTGGCATTTTTCGATCTAGACCCTATTTTAATGTGTAAATTGATCGAAGAGACTGATGTGACCAACAGTTTTGAAAATTGGTGCATTGTTGAGCGAAACGGGCAGCAGCCAGCAGCCAGCAGCCACGGGACGGGCTGCAATGGAAGCACATGGGGCAATTGTACGCCGTCACTGTATCTCAATTAAAAGTGGTTATTTTCACCACGGACAGGCTCAGATTGTTATTGTAAGTGTGTCTTTACCCCTTACTTGATCCTGTCTGTTTGTCCGCACACCGTCTAACTTGTAAGTTTTCTACAAGTTTTATTCATCTCGTCCTTCTCCTACGCACCTGTTTGAAAATAGATTTGCAAAGTGTTCGTTCGTTTAAGGAGTATAATAATCAGAGTAGTTTACAGAAAACGTATTTCAGTGTTTTCTAAAACATTTTCAATATTATGGATGATTATCCAGATGATTTCAACACCGTGGCTTTGAATTTGATCGCATGAAGAGAGGACAAGGGGCTCGTACAATATCTAACATTACCATCATCATTCCCTGCCAGTAGCTAACGCCTTGATGTGTGGGAAGGGCAAATGTAAGCATAAAATATAATAAAATATATTATAGGTCGTATAATACCGAAGCATATATATTTTTCTACCACACACACTGCAGCATAGATAGTTTCAGCTTGTTGATATCACTTATTTTATTATTATGAGTATCAGCTGATGAAATTGGGTAATCAGTCTATACAGATTTGTTATTATCAGTACTGAATCAGTTGATATTTTGCGCCTCCTAATCGGTTATTGATTAATTGTTGTCGTTATCCTGCCATGCTTTCATATGTAATGTTATGCAATGTACACATAATAACGTTAGCTAATAGCATTAGCCTGCCTCCACTTGTCTGCAGCAGGTAAATTTGCTCTTGGAACAGGAGGGTTTTTTTAAAAAAAAAAGAAAATTAGCTCTGGATTTCTTCTCCTCTTTGAGATACTGTAGTCATCCTGATCAAAATGGTCACTGCAGACCTGCAGGTCTTCATGCTCAGTGTGAGGACAGGAGAGCAGGATCCATTTGTAGCACAACTAGCCAAAACTTCAGCGTGTCCATTTCCAACAAAGATAGTTGGTTGGTGACAGCTGCTTGAAGTACAGCTCCCCATTTTGTCGGTGCAGGTTGGAAATGTGCAAACACTAAACACTCTTTGCAACATAAGCATTTTACCTCTGTGTGGGTGTAGGGTCACAGATACCATAAGAACACTTGCAGTCTCCCAGCTTCATGTCCTGCAGCTGGTTCCCCCTCTGCTGCCTGTGGTCCCTCTCTCTCTACTCACCTGCTATTTGTCCATATAAAGAGACACTTCAGACACTTATAATGACAATCTGAGCCTGTCTGTGGCAAAAAGAACCACTTTTAATGGGTATATAGTGATGGTGTTCAGTTGCCCCATGTGCTTCCATTGCAGTCCATTTAAATATGTCTTTCTACTCATTGATCCCTCCTACACCAACGCTGCCACATAACCGCTGCTGCTGGCCAAGCTTTACCTCCACCACCCCACCCTTCACCATTCTAATTCAGAGTCCTAACATGGCTCTAAGGTTTAATGGTATTTAATGTCTTGCTTGGTCCCACTCTCAGCATAGCTTGCTTCTTTTCTAATCTAGGGAGCACCTCAAGAGTGGAGCCCTCAGCACCAAACACAACTGTATTTCCATTTGTTGCAATAAATGATTAAATCTAAGACAAGTGTTACTGACTGAAGAATATTATTGTGATGTAAAACTTTGTGTTATGCTGAGTATTGCAATAACATACACTGCAATCTAATGTAACTTGTTATCTTTTTTTAATTGCAAACTATGTCTAGATCCGTTTGACCTCATAAGATAAAGTTTTTAGTCTTTTCGTCTTACTTACAAAACGTACCCAGTGGACAGAAAAGTAAAATATGACAAAAAAATCCAGCGTTTCTCACACATTCATTTATTTGTGATGGCCGGCTATGATTAAAGAATCGGCTGCCACATATTGACTTTCTATTTTTGGAGCTTGACCGTTCATTAGTTGCACTGTTGGAATATATCTACACTCTTGCAGCGCAGAGCATACTCAGTGCAAAGTGAAACGTAACCGTTCATTGCCCTATATCTAAAAATTTGCTTTCACTCACAAACAGCTGCTCCTCTCATCTATCGATCTGATCTGATCAGCTCTGAACAAATCGACTGATTAATTATCCACCCTGCAACTCAAACTCTACAAACTGCTGCTGCTGAGGATGAAAGAAGAGTTCTGTCTGTGCTGCGTTCATGGACCCACAACAACCTCAAAATTTAGAGATACACAAGATCACACAGGAAAGAAAAAGAAAAAAACTTAAAATAGTTTTAGCCTTAATGACAGTCAAATATCAGGTCACTATGACATCTTCATTGTACACATACCTGAATCAGACGTAGGGACCAGCTCAGAGGGGGAAGAGGTGTCCACACCAGCCAAACTTTGAGTCACAGTGTTTTGTGTCTCCTCCCCTCCAGATGCCTCTTCTGTTGGAAGGCTCTCAGGCGTACTGTTGTCAAAGGATGGCAGCAGAGTGGTGGAGTGAACATCTGTTTCCTCGGTGTGGGGTGAAGAAGTCACGGCTGATATCTCCTCAACAGGCCCAGCGCTGGCCTCTTCTGGCTGCCCTGAAACATCATAAGAGGTGCTCAAGTAGACGAGCTCAACTTCAGAGGCGAGTTCCAGGTGGTCATCTGGAGTGTGGTCCTCTTGAAGAACAGGAAGGTCGCCCTCCTGAGGAGCCACTGGAGAGCTGCTGAAGAGCTCATTTGCATCAGTTCCAGATGTTGCAGTAACAGCTGGCGTATCCAGGCTGTCAGTCACAGAGATATGATGCTCTGAGGGCTCTCCGCTCTCTGAAGCTGTTGCATCAGTTGTGGGTAAAGTGGAGTTTTCACTAACAGTTACTACGCCATCAGCCGTTGGATGAGTCGTTGGAAGTGTGTGAGACTCTTCGTGATCTGTGTCTGTGTTTTCTTCAGGTGCAGGCTGATAAGACTCTGGGTAGCTGGCCTTCTCTATGACCTCGTGCACCTGATGCTCAGCTGGAGGAGTGACAGTCTGATGAACATCCACCTTCTCATAACCCAATGTTGGGGAGTGAGCCTCCACCGGGCCCTGCTTTACGGGATTGGCTGTCTGGGCATGTTGGACCTCTTCACCCTCCTTAGCCGTCACCTCGCTCAGGCTGAACCCCTCCTCCTCCACCTCCTCCACCTCCTCCTCTGCAGGATTAGTTAAGAAAACAATGTCCTGGCCAATGTCCTCTGGCTCCGTGGCAAGAAAATCCTGAGGAGATTCTGTGTAAGGGCCATTATGGCCTGGAATAAAGAGCAGAGTTAGAAAATGTTATTCATAATGTTCGGGATTTGATTGGACCTACTCCTAATGCCACTACGGGAAAAACTTGGTTGAGAGTTTAGCAAGAAAGCTCATTAGCATGTAAGAAAGAAGAAAGAGCATCTGTGATCTCCGTCACAAGAGTTAACAAGTGGCAAGCGACACTAACTATAGCATTTGTGGTTAATCTGTACCAATCAGCCTTAATTTTACCTTCAGCCAAACCAATTTGGATGAACAGCAATAGAAAACACTAATGGAGCAGATGTATGCTGGTATATGAGCAAGTTCTTACAAGTCAGCTCCCAAACTATCCTTGATAAAATGGAGGGAGCGAGAATGATTTAAAGGATAACTTTGATGCTTTTCAACCTGATCTTTTATCAGTCTGAAGGAGTTTTTCCACTGTTCTCTGTGTCTCTGGGGAGCTGCTGCAAAATCTGTTTTTCACCCGCAAATGGAAATGGTGCGGTCCATCTGACAGAGGGTTCAGATGCACGATGCGCAGAACTCACAAGTGCCACTACTGTAAACACGTGAGGCAGACTGTAACCTGACTAGCTAAGTCAGAATGCCTCACCAAAAATCAGGGACTCCTCGAAGAAACAACACAAAAGAAATGCAAAGAAGCAGCAGGTATGACAGGCAGAGCTGAAGGTGAGAAGTGAGGCAGACGGTTTTTTAGCAAATAAAATCTGCTGTAGTGGGCTCAGTTTTAAAGCTACAGTGAAGGTACAGATATCACATTAAATTAGAGGACCCATTGGAACCAACCATGTGATGTTATCTAGTCAGAAAGGGGACCAAATAATGCTCCAAAGTTAAGCTGAAGTTTGGCGAGGGAAAAAGGAACATTGCCATTTTCCAAAATTATTTCTGTAGACTGGGATCACTAATCAGTCTTGCACTTACATAAATCGGGTATGACTGGAAAACCAAGACAGCCATATACTCTTTGCACTATCTCAGTTCTGCACACTATTTGACCAATATTTGATTAAAGTAAAGTCCATGAGAATATGAGGACAGACAAGAACAGTTGAATATTCTTTTAGAGGAGGAACAGAACCGTGTTTCTTCAACTCTCCTATCCCCCTAAGATTTATCTTGCAAACCCTCAGAGGGGCCAAGAGCCGGATGAAGAAAATAAACCAGGATACTTAATAAAAACAACATAGTTTTCATACTTCTGAAGCAGTAGACGTCGTGTCGAGTGTGAGCCTCAGGGAAGCCAGTCTGGTTGCTGTAGCGATACACAGTTCTGACCCCGGGTTCACCGCCTCCACAGCGCTCTCTGGGGGTGACGATGGGGTAGCGCACACTCCCGTCTGCCAGCCAGCCCGGGCTGCAGAGGTTCAGTCCATCATTCCAGGCTGCGTACAGCTGAGCTGTGGTGACCAGCTCGGCCCCGTGACTCAGACAGTAGGCCTTGGCCTCCCAGAAGGTGAAGCGCTGGGGGGCAGAGCCATGGAACACTTCACCTTTACACAAGGAGACAGGTGTCAAGTTCTGATGATCTCTGGCCTGTTACCTTGCTGTGGTACTATACTGCCATGAGTATATAAACAACATTATATCATTTTTCGTAACCACTTATCCTGTTAGGGGTCACGGGGGCTGGAGCCTATCCCAGCTGACACTGGGTGAGAGGCAGGGTTCACCCTGGACAGGTCACCAGACTATCACAGGGCTGACACATAGAGACAGACAACCATTCACACTCACATTCACACCTACGGACAATTTAGAGTTATCAATTAACCTGCATGTCTTTGGACTGTGGGAGGAAGCTGAAGCACCTGGAGGAAACCCACGCTGACACAGGGAGAACATGCAAACTCCACACAGAAGGGCTCCCCCACCCCAGAGTTCGAACCAGGAACCCTCTTTCTATGAGTTGACAATGCTAACCACTGCACCACCATGCCAGTTTGTTTAAATTTTAAAAAAAAAAAAAAAAAAAAAAATTAAGTACATATTAAAAACTCCTTTTGGTTGTCTTACCATCGATATTCTCCACGTAGCAGTAGACGTCGTACAGCTCATCAGGCTCTAACAGTCCATAGTTCCTCACCCCCGGCAATCCATCCATGTCCCCAAAACAGCCCTCTCTTGGTGTGTGGATGGGATATCTGTGGAGGGAAATGTTGCACTGAAACACCAAGCACCTCTTCTGTTTTGATGGCAGCACTCCAAACATCACGCTAGTTTGAGCTCTTCTCTGACTGGGTGTTGAAGTGGGGAGAAATGTTTGGTTTCAGATGAGATGAGTGCCTCTCAGCTGCTGGATGATCTGTGTGTTCTGATGTACAGAGCATATCAAATGTTAGCTGGCTGAGAGGTCCACTATCAGACCACGATGCTCCCTCAGCCACACGGACAGCATCGTGTCACTGTTCCAGTTTACTGTTGTTGTTTTTGTCGAGCAACATAAAGGATTTGGGCTGCTGCCAAATGTACGCTGAACACCTAAGTGTCTCAACTTTCAATTCTAAATAATACAAAGTGCTGAAGAGGCCTCTTGATCCAGAGTTGAGTGATGTGTCCTGTTTGACATTTGGAGCATTTCTCTCCGAGGCGCTCACCTCACTGAGTGGTCTGAGAGCCAGCCTGCATCACACTGCTCGTATCCGCTGTGGTAGGCGGCCAGGAGCTGCTCTGGAGTGGCAATTTCAGCCCCGATCTCCTCGCAGGCCTCTCTGGCCCGCTCAAAGGTGAAGGCGTAGCGGCTGGATGCATCACGATAATGGAACACCACCCCTGTAAAAAAACAAACCAGCAGCTGTTGTGAACTCTGTCCTGTTTATGTCATTCTGCAAAAAAGGCATCAGAAGAGGGGCGACATGCAGGACGCAGGAAAAGTAAAATGTTTTCATCAACCCCGAGGACAAGATTAAACAATTAAGACGCACAAACACTTCTGATACAACCAAACTTTTATTGCTGCTTCCTACCAAAGATGTAATTTGTATTTTTTGTGATTAAATAATTTGTCTCTGCTGATCCATGTGCACCCTGTGGTGGTTTTGTCTGTCACTATGGTAATAAAGGCCCAATCCCAGGGTCCACACTCCCTTTGAGGCGTGTTCCTGCTAAGTCAGCGAGGGCTTATAGCTGTCTAGCTGTCAAATCATCGAGTGCATGAGGACTCTCTCTCTCTCTCTCCTTGACATTTTGAGCCCTTCATGCACACTTTGTACATTGTTGGAGACTTAAAGTGAATAATATTCAGATTCAGATTCAGATTTTTATTTGCACACCACACAGAATCAACATGTGTCAACAGTTATACAAGTACAAGACACAATTGTGTGGAGTGCCAGGTCTCCCATGAAGCTATTTAAAGCTTATGGCGGGAACCTGATCAGGAAGATGAGTCAAGATGTATAGCAGTGACATGGTACAAGACATCTTACAAACACAAAACATATTACAGACACAAAACATAAAACACACAGGACAAATCAACATACATTCCCAGATCAGTGAAGGATGCTATACATATAAATTAAGCATTTTTTGTTTCAGTTTCTTCTTAAAAACAGAGATGGATTTAGATGTTTTCAGACTCATCAAGCCCATTCCAGATCTGCAGCCCCCTGGTTGTTATGCTTAGAGTAGTGCATTTCAGTCGTCTTTTTTTACCGTGTATAAGATGTGTATTTCAATTCAAGTTATGGACAACTTGGTATATTGTAGCAGCATTTTGATGAACATTGAACTCAGCAAGCCTCAGGAGATTATAGTTGTGGAAGAGGGAACGAGTGGGAGTGTTATAACCAGACCAGGTTATGGCTCGTATTATTTTCTTTTGTAAACTTTCTAATTTCTTCAGGTGACTAGGGAAGGTGTTGCACCAAATAATATTACAATAATTGATATGAGACTCAAGCAAGGTTTTGTATAAGATAAGGAGAGCAGGTAAAGGAAGAAAATATCAACGTTTGAAAAATAGACTAGCATATTTAGACAATTTAGTTAACAGATGTCAATGTGACATTTGAAATTGAGTGACTCATCTATGAGGACCCCCAAGAATCTTGTTGACTTTACTCTTGTCAACTCCTTGCCATCAATCTTGAGATGGATATGATCCACTGTTTTTTTGTTAGACTGGAATACAATAAAGTTAGTCTTGATGATGTTAAGCGATAATTTGTTACATTTAAACCAGGTATCTACTTTTTGTAGTTCAGCATTAAATAGATCTTGAAGCTCATATGAGTTGTTATGGGACAGGAATAAATTTGTATCGTCAGCAAATATAACTTTATGCAGTAATTTAGAGGAATTAACAAAATCATTAATATAAAAGATGAAGAGCAATGGTCCCAAAATTGAACCTTGGGGGACCCCGTATTTGACATTTTTTGAGATTGATAGTTGTACATGTCAACATACTGTTGTCTATAATGTAAATAGCGATTAAACTGACGTTGAATGTTTTATGCAGAACATTATGATGTCACAGTGACTTTGATCTTTGACCTTTGGGATATAAAATGTCATCACTTCATCATTTTATCCTGTTAGATATTTGTGTTAAGTTTTGTAATACTCAACGTATGAGTTATGGCCCAAAACATGTTTTGTGAGGTCACAGTGACCTTTGACTTTCAGCCATCTAATTTGTCAGTTCATTCTTCAGTCCAAGTGGACATTTGTGTCAAATTCAAAGAAAAATTCCCTCAAGACAATTGTGACACATCGCCTTTAAGAGAATGAGACGGATGCAAGTCCTTGTTCCTTGATCTTTATCGTAGTTTATCGTTGAGTTCAAGGGGACATTCGTGTCAGATTTGAAATAATTCCCTCAAAGTTTTCTTCTTGAGATATTGTGTTCACAAGAATGGGATGGACGGACATGCGAACAGACGGAGGGACAGATGGACAACCAGAAAACATAATGCCTCTAGCCACAGTTATCGTCAATGCACAGGTACATCAACCCACCTTCTGTATGCATACTGAGTCCTGCTCAGAGAGGCTCAGAAATCAGCATCTGTATTTATTGACATTCTGATCATAAATTAATTATTTGATAACCCAGGTTATGATTATGATGTCTGTTGAACTATGACAACTATTTATCAGGCTACATGTTTAGGGGAAAATTGAAATTATTAGTCTCACGTGACTGAATGGAAATAACGACAAATGATGTAAAATGAATTTCTTGCTGACAGACTCTCTGACGTTAACTGTATCCATAAAGAAATTAATTAATTGGGGAAATAACAAATTGTGAAAAGAAAAATCTCTCTAATTAAGAAAGAAAGTTGATTATGGTCATTTTGTTGTTCAGATTTTTAACTAGATGGTAAAATCAGAAAAATTAAAAAACGTGGCAGTGATCCATTTGAGTTTAATCTGTTATCTGTTGTCTTCACTCTGGTATGAAACTCCACTGATGTTGTGATGTATCAGATCAGTCCGATCAGCTGCAGAGTCTTATCAATAACTGATATTCAATAAGGGGGCATGCAGCTGACAGAAGGTTTTTGTGAGTGCTACGCTTGTGTTTCCTCGCTCATGGCTCCTCAGAGTAGAAATAAAAGCTTTGAGTCGGCCTTTAAGCCAGTGCCCCTGAACAACTTCAAATGAGGATCAAGGAAATTTTAAATAAGAGATTTGGGTCCGTATTGACAAGAGGTGAAACAACACAGTCTGTAGATATTATCATGAGCTGTCTGAACATATGTTTGAATTTTGAACAGCATATGATGAGGTGCCTGTCAAAAGGATATGAAAAAAAAGTCACGGGGCAGCTGATGTTAAAATTAGGGAGAGATTTGCATTAGTGGGAGATGATCAATAGCACGGACAGCCTGAGAAAGACCAGAAATTTGCCAGGACAGTTTTGGAGCTGCTTATTAAACCCATAAAATATCTTGGCTATATCTAATTCCACTGCAGAGGAATATCCATCTGGATGGAGTTTTATAGTAGCTAATGACTGGTTGTCTACAACTGGCTGTCGGCCACCATTCAGAAGGATATATTAGAAATTTTGGCAAATCAGGTCCACAGACAAATTGTGTCTGAGGTAAGGGGGCACACATTATTTGGACTAACGAAACCACCAATTTATTTATGTATGAGCATATGAGCATTTTCCTGGAGCTCCTCAGTTGCCAGAATAACTGTTTGAACCACATGTATGTAAAATTTGTACCTTATTATGTGGCGGACATGCTGAAAGGCTTCAGCAACACTGTGGTTAACATGTGGTTAGGTTAGGCACACAAACCACTTGGTTATGGTTTGAAAAAGATCATGTTTTGGCTTAAAATACCTGCTTTCAGTGGCACAATCATGGCTGGAAACGCCGCCCAAGTCTTGCTAAAAAATAATTAGTTTTGTGTATGTGTCTCACCTTTGACCTTGACCTGAGCCACGTCATCAGCGTCCTCCAGGCCCTGCTGCACCTCGCAGCGGTAGAAGCCGGTGTCGTTCTGCCTCAGGCTCTCCAGCCGCAGGGTGAGGTCGGCGGGGGAGTAGGCGTAGTTGAGCAGCGAGGCTCTGTCTTTGTAGGCCTCGCTGACTCTCACCCTGTCGCCGCGGGCCACCAGGATCTCCGTCTCTCGGCCCTGAGTCAGCACGCTCCATTTTACCCGGGGGAGGGACAGCACGGCGTGGCGGCCGTTGGTGGAGGGGGATGGCGGTGGATGGGCCAGAGACACCAGGCAGGGTAACGTCAGAGAGCCGCCCAGCACAGCAACCACAGGCGGGGTGGTGGGGATGGTCACCTGCAGCAGCTTCGAGTCATCTGAGGAGAGGCAACCTTTAAAGTTAGAGGTGACATTTTGAGAGATATGCTACTTTCAACTGATGAGGCAAGATTGATGCCTCTCTCATGTCTGGAAGCTTTTTCTACACGGCGTTGCTATGAAGTCCCTTCTTTATGCCGCCTGTACAGTTTTACACTGAACCAAACAACGGCGGCATGATGCCACTCCAGCGTGCGATTTCAGACAGCATGCCGGTATCGTGGAATCAAAATCAGTTTGCATTTCCCCATTTTATTTTGCTTTACATGCCATATGTTTCAATGTTATAGAAAAATCTGCCAATATTCTCACTACAGTCCAACTACAGGAGAAGACACTATATCCGTCTGACTTCCTGCTGGGGCACTCGGACGCCCTTGAAAACGGCCTCCGGAGAGTTCGTGTCAGCAAAAACAATGAACGACAGGAAATGATTAAACAGCATCCCGCTGCCCTTTAAGTCAGAGGTCACGTATGATTTAATGGAGTGGTGTGTGTCAGTGGTGAAAAGAGAGGGGGGCGGAGAGGGAGGGGTGCGTACCTGACTCGTGGTGGTGGGTAGAGGACGACGGCAGGACGAGGAGACAGATGGTACACAGCAGTACAGGAAGGGGCACATCCAGTCTGTGGGTGAGAGACAGTGTTTGAACTTGAACATGACAAAAACCTCTGGACTGCACCAAACACATCTGCTGACAAAAGGTAACAACATGTCAAGTAGAAGTGTTGGTAGGATGTGCGTGATCGCCATGGGGACCGAGGGTCATGTTCCCCCCAGTGTACAGAAGAGGGAACTTTGACCCTGTCATCCATCGATACAGGTTCAAGCCCATGTGTTTAATTACACTCAGTCAGGTGGAGGCAGCATTCATTATACTGAGCAAAGAGGTGTTACATACCACAAAGGAAACAACGGCTAAAGATAGATGAGACGAGAAACAGTCAGGTGATAGTACTGAACTGTGTCGCTGTGAACTGACAAGGTAATCATTATGTTGTTGGGTAAAACTTGCTCGTGTTTTTTAGGTCTGAGACCAGACAATGTTAAGGGATTTAAATATATATATATTTATTATTTTACTGATAGCAAGCTCCCATTTTTAACTATTTACTTTTATTTATTTATTTTTTATGTATCTATGAGTATTTTTTTTATTGTTTTTATTGTTTAAGTAAAATTGTTATTGTTTTATTATTTTTTATTTAATTATTTTAATCTATTTTAATTAATTTGTTTATTTCTTCCTGCCTAATATTTTTCTCAAGGGTTAAAATTTGTGAGTTTACTTTTATTTATTATACCACTAATACCATCTCTGCATATATGATTAGTCATACAACAAATTTTTATCTTTATTTGATCGCTTTCTTATTTTATTTTAAAAAACAAAACAAAACAAAAAAAAACAGGAAACTTTGTGACTGACTTGGGTCTAAATAAGAATTAAAAAAAAATGCTCATGTTTATGAGTTGTCCTGCTGAAAACTACTATGAAACTATGAGGGCAGGGGGAGTGGGTGGGAAATGGTGAGCGAGATGTCTGTATCTGTGTATCTGTAGTGTATGTTTGCTAAGTAATGCAGTTTTGTCTGTATGTTTTTGTCTTGTATTTGTGTCGAGATGCTACATCTCAAGGGGCTATCCTTTCAATAAATTTAAATAAAATGCACACACAGCGCGCACTGTCCTAACTTAACTTAACCTAATTACTGTACAATGAAGTTAATGAAAACAATGTTGAGAGGAATCTATGAAGCCTTCCATCAGTCATACAGTGGTTAAATGTTCAAAAATCAGTGTGCACAGATTAATTAACTGTGATAACAGGTTGCATTTGAGGATGAAATTTGAAGCAAGACAAAAATACCATTCTTTTTGTTTTGTTTCTTGTATTTAATTTTCAACATAAAAAGTAACAAATAAAACAAACTTACAACCCCCCTTAAAAAGCCAGACTAGGCGGAGATAAATACAACAATGTTCAGCCTTTGGTGACGAATCAAAAACACCAAATGTCTCCAGACTGAGACTCTGATTTATTAGTTGGTTTAGTTTGTGTGACTTCCTCCCTCTCAGAATTTAGATGCTCACTACAGAGAAAAAACACATATTGACTTAATACTCGGAGCCATTCATCACACTCAGAGAGGAAAGGTGGCAGGTGGCCGATTTTCATCAAACATTTAAACAGCGACTGAAGTAACAACAAGCCAATATCATCAGAGTCTCTGCAGTATAACAGACAGGATGATGACTTTATCCATCATGTCCAACACTGTGAATACAAACTATCTATCCTGCACTCAGAAACGCAAGAGACTGATTTAGATTATTTATTCTCATTGTTTTACACAACTCTTTGGTTGTTTTAAGGTTTTGTTTGGGTTCTCTCCTGGATGCATGGATGGATTACTGAATGGGCCAACTGGGCACAGGCCCAGGGGCCTAAAGGTCAGGGGCCCCGCAGCCTTCACTTGGAAAATGTCACTCGAATTTACACATTCTGACCAAGGAGGGACTCAAAGTGATCACTAAGCCACAAAAGACCACAAAGAGATGCACAGGAACTGCAAAGAGACACAAAACAGCAACAAAAACAGGCAAAATAACCACAAGGAGACACACAGCGACAAAAAAGACACAAAATAACCACAGAGATACAAAACAACCAAAGAAAAAACATAAAATTACATTAAAGCCACCAAAATGGCTACAAAAATAAACAACCACAAAGAGACACAAAACAATGAAAAAAAAAGACAAAATAACCACGAAGAGACGCAAAACAAAAAAAGACATAAAAGTTACCTTAAAGAGTGGCTACAAAAATACACAGAACAACAACAAAGAGACACAAAATACCAAAGAAAGACACGAATAATGACAAAGCAACATAAAACTACCAAAAAAAGACACAAAATTACTTTAAAGAGACCAAAACAGCTACAAAAATACATAAAACAACCACAAAAACACACAAAACTACCCAAAAAAGACACAAAATTACCTTAAAGAGACCAAAACAGCTACAAAAATACAAAAAAAGGACCACAAAGAGACACAAAACAACTAAATGAAAGAAAAAATAACCATAAAAACGCACAAAACATACACAGACACACAAAATGACCATTAAGAATTTGCACAAAAATAGACAAAACAACCACAGAGACACAAAACTACAAAAAAAGACACAAAATACTGACAAAGCGACACATAAAAGATGTAAAATTACCATAAAGAAACAAAAAGGGCTACTAAAATACATAAAACGACCACAAAGAGACCTAAAAGACTAAAAAGGACTCAAAAAAATCCAAACAGAGACATAAAACAACCACAAAGGACACAAAAGGACTAAAAAAAAGACATAAATATCCACAGAGACATAAAACAACTGAGAAAGACAAAACAACCACAAAGACACACAAAATAATGCCAAAGTAACATAAAATGAGTAAAAACACACAAAATCACCATCAAGAGACACAAAACAATGACAAAGCAACACAAAACTACCAAAAAAAGACATAAAATTACATCAGACACACAAAATGAACCCAATATGACACAAAATTACCTCAAAGAGACCATAATTGCTACAAACTACACACACAGCAACAATACACAGCTATAAAGTCTGTGTCTTGCTCCTGTGTAGGAGAGATGCCGGGGCCCTTTGCATATCTGTGCCCAGAGGCCCAATGTGTGTGTGTGTGTGTGTGTGTGTGTGTGTGTGCTATAATCTGCCCATGATGAAATCTTTTATCTCTTTGTATTAGAAACTGTATAATTATTTCACAATTGCATTTCTGTCAAACTCACATCATATTTTTTGTTTGTCTGTGACTCACTGTTGTGGCTGACTATCTATCGACCTCACTGAGGCTCTCCTGAGTCAATAAAGAAAGAGTTGTGGTGCAGATTTGTTGTTTTGCTCTAAGTGAATATTTGGGTTTTGTAGGTTAAAATTGATGCAGAGTCACTAATAATTCAATCAATATCAAAATGTTATAATAACTCCATAATAACGCAGCAGCTTGCACTTAAACACGCTGAGAATTCAAAGACAATATTGACTCTTACTATTGTTTGATGAAAATGTTTATTGGCTTATTAGTGTGAGTGTGTGTGTTAGTGTGTGTGTGTCCAGCAGCAGACAGACAGACTCAGACAGACAGAAAGAGGGACTGTCTGTGTGTCCTTGGAGCTTTGTAGCTGCTGTGAGTCAGACTTCAGGAGCTGCAGAGCGTGAGCTGAATCCTGATTCCCTCAGAACTCCCCGGAGGGTCGGACTGAAGCCCGGCCTCCAACTTAACTAGATTTACCATTATTACCACTCTTTCATCCTCCACCATATTCACTCTGACTTTTCTTTCCCCGTCTGCTGTGCTTCTTTGTTGTATTATAATCCTATTTGTTCCTTTGTTAACACTTTTTTTTTTCTTCTTGGAGATAACACAAGTTTTCTCTTCCCACAACAAACATGCTGACAAACTGCCTCAAACTGTGTTTAGAAAGGCTTTGATCCAGCAAGAGAACGTCTTTATATTACCAGAAGCTGCATGAGGTGACTACAACCAAGGGTCCAGACGCAAGTTAGAGGAAGCAGTTTCACTATCTGTTGGTGATTGAACTGGACCACAGTTAAAGCCACCAAGAAACCTCTGACTCAATGAGCTCGTTCAACAAGCCTAAAAAACTCAAAAACAACTTTCACTTCTTCTTCTGTGGTGTTGTCATGGCACTGGAATTTCTATCTTTGATAAAATACCATGAAAAATATATTCGCTATATAAATCTGATGCATTATTATTCGATACTAGGTGGAAAACTGACATGCAGGGCATACAATCTAATTTTTTTTATTAAACATTAATATAACAAGGCTTTAACATGACAGCAACAACTTTTCCTTTCTTGGTTTGTGCAGAGAACAGCAGAATAAAAACCTGTATTATTAATTTACTGGATAAACTATATTGATCAGAGCACGCTGAGTGTTCAGATGGACAGTTGGGAAGTAGATCATCCTGCAGGCACTTTAATCAATTTTTTTAATATCATGAAAACTTTTAATTCAAAGAGTCCACTCCTAAATCAAAAATACAGTTACAGCAAAATACTGTCAATTTTCATCGTGGCCAAACAATGGTACTGCAGTTTCCACCTGGGTAGCCAAAATGACCTGGCCCAGAATCGGCCTGAACTCTGCATGCCGGGTGAAATTAGCCTGGCTGCATCTGGTCGCTTGACTCGGCTGAGACTTGGTATGAATGACGCCCCAGAATTGGGCTGCTGACACTGCCATCACTGGGCAGGGTCCGTCACATGATGCCCCGCAACCCAAACAGACTTTTTCCTATTGACTTACATAGCGAAAGAAACATCTTTAAGGGTGAATCCCAATTCTCATTCTTACCCCTTCCCCTTCGTCTGCGTCTTCCCCTCGCCCTCTATACAGAGTTGAGCAGGCTAGGGGTAGAAATGTTCTCCTAAGAAATGAGACACCACTTGATTACCGTTTGCATCATCGTGCCTTCCTGCAAGCTGGCTGCTACTGTACGCCAGCAGAAGTGAAAAGAGTTGACACAAACAAACAAAAATCCCACCGTCTCTGGTTGTGACACACAAAGGGAACACCGAAATGTTAACGTCGGCAAAACCGCTTGAACATTGGATTAACTGTATCATGAAACATGAGTGCCGTGATTATAATATCAATTAAAATGCTGAAAATACATTTGTGCGATTCTCTGGGAGATCGTTCAGCCATTGCTACATAAAAAAACTTTTGCCGTCCGTCTGATTGATGGTTACGCCGTGGATGATGCGAAATTCCTCATAGCCCTCTCTTTCAAGCGTGGCCCTCCGGAATCTTTGTTTAGTTAGTTAGTTTAGTTTATTTACTTTTATTAATTCCCCTGAGGGGAAATTCAATGTTTTCACTCTTGCTTGTCAATTACACACAGGTCCGAAAGACACACACATGCACAAACAGGACCTATACATGCACAAAGTGGAGAGATGTCAGAGTGAGGGGGCTGCCCTTGGTGAGGCGCCCCGAGCAGTTGGGGGGTTCGGTGCCTTGCTCAAGGGCACCTCGGCAGTGCCCAGGAGGTGAACTGGCACCTCTCCAGCCACCAGTCCACGCTCCATATTTTGGTCCGGACGGGGACTCGAACAGGCGACCCTCCGCTTCCCAACCCAAGTCCCTATGGACTGAGCTACTGCCGCCCCAATTTCAAGGGCTATGTAGCCCTCGGTCTTGGCCCTAGCCCTTACTCCAAATGAGAATTGAGACACCCCAACCCCTCACGTGAACGTGCAAAACCAAGGGGAAGAGGGAAGGGGTGGAAATGGGATGCACCCTAAATCAGTGGATACATTTTCTTGAGTGTCACAACCCGCGAGAAATGACTCCTTCACTGTCAGGATTTGATCCATTCGGTCAAATAACATTTGGAAGGATTAAAGATTAAGATTTTTGTCCCCATTCAAGTTAGTAGTGCGCCATTCTTGGAACCCATCGGCTGTATTCAGCGTCTGACTTCCAGCAGACGGCGATACAGCCTCTGGGGGCAGATCCTCGATTTTTTGGCATTCCGGTTTGATTTGGGCGGAGGAGGCGAATTTCCGTTTCCAACTTCCATTTATACATAAGTAAATATGCTGAACCCTTACGATGGATTCAGAGTTTGCAGTGACGCCAATTATGTTCCGCCTCGTTAGTTCACCGCATGGACCGTTTATTCACTGAATGTAGAGTCTGTATATAGAGACTAGTAGTGCGCTAAACCGGAAATTAAACATACGGCCAGTGGAGGTCAGCCACTCAGTCGCACTCTGCAGTGCTCGGCCGCTGTAAGTCTCTGGTGCACATGCTCTATGCAGAAGTAATGCCAATAATCCCCGGATCATCTGGGTAATTTTATCCACGGCAGTTGAACCATTTTGGCTTCATGCACCAGTGAGCAGCTCTTATAGGACTGAACAGGGCAACACATTCAATGCTGTATCCGGGTCTCTTAATACATCCATGTGGGCAACCAGCTCAGTGGCCTAGTGGTAGAGTGTCCACCCTGAGACTGTGGGTTCGATCCCCGGCCGGGTCATACCAAAGACTATAATAATGGGACCCATTGCCTCCCTGCTTGGCACTCAGCATCAGGGGTTGGAATTGGGGGGTTACATGATTCCTGAGCGCGGCACTGCTGCTGCCATCCCTCAGGGGATAGGTGAAATGCAGAGAACAAATTTCACACACTCAGGTGTGTAACAATCAGTGAAACTTTAATCTTTACACCAAGACAGTCTAGACCGATCAACAGCACTACAGGTAAGACTTGTAGGTCTGCAGCTTGGGATCAATTTTTCAGGCTACTGCCGAGCAGAGCGTCACGTTTCACTGAATGACGCCCAGAGGAGCAGTCTAACTTTAAGTCCTGTCTGTCCCTGTGTCACTGAACACATCTGCATCACTGTGGGAGAAGCAGGAAGTGAATAAATGATCAGAGCCTCCAGCTGGAGAAATGAAAAATACATAGTGAGTAAGCCTGTGAGTAAGACTGATTCCACTTTTTCTCTTTTTGTGTGTTTGCTGCGGATGAAACGTTCTCTGTCAGCTCATCGAGGCACAAACAAACCAAAACAAACAGGAAACAGCTGGCGACACTGACTCCACACCAACCAAGGGCGAGACTTGTCAGCGCTTCACCTGCAGGCCTGAATTAACAAGCAGGAGCTAAATCCAGACTTTTTCATCTTTTATCATCTTATACAAGGAGAGGACAACTGAGACGAGGAGCTCGTCTCTCCTGAGGATACATGAAAATCACAGGCATTAAAAAATTACTGTATGTCAACGAGCACTTCCCTTTGACTGAAGGGAGTACTAAAGTTAAGATGGCGACAGAAATTAAAGTTTGTTTTGTCGATCTCAGCAGAGACACATTTCTAATCAAAACAGGATTAATGAATAATCACTAAACGATTTTTTAATGCCTAAAGTTGGCTCCGAAATAAAAGCTTTGAAAGTAGAAATGCCACTCGGGATCAAGCAGGACGTTTAAATCATTTCACTGAACAGAGCTGCAGACTGGTAAATACCCACATCCAGAAGTTTTAACTGTGAAAAGGCTGTGAAAAATCAATGCTAAGATATTACAGACGCTGTCGTCTTGATGCTAACACTGATATTAATATTTGTGGGGTTAAAAAGTCTGAAAACAAGAGGTGAACAATATTCTTGCTCATTTGCATTTAACCTAAATGCATCATATAAGTTTGGTTATCAAAGTTACAAAAGACACTACCATAGCCTACTGTTTAGTATGCCAGAAAAATAATCAGTAGTTTGTCAAATAATGCAGTACGCAACAAATACCAGGATGTTCCACTGCATCCAGTTTGGGTTCTGTAGTTTGCAAGTCAGCATGCTTTTCTGGCTATTCTGGCCCACAGTCTTCTGTGCAGCAGAAGATTCATCACACTGACTGAGCCGCAGATGACAGCCCACTGACAGCTGACAGACGGCACAAATATGATTAAATATGATGGATACAGTTATGACTTAAAAGTTTAGTCTACATATATCGCAGAGAAACAACAGCACAGCTCTCCAGGTGCTGTATCTCCAAGATAACGTTAAGTGTTAAAGTGCACTGCATTCCAAATCAAAATACTTTTTTATTAACTTTAGATTTTGTGCTACGGACTGCTGTATTTGAACGGTTATTTGAGCAGGAGGGTCGACATTCAAGGTGCAATGTTATGACTGAGTAGTAGGTCCCAATGTATGCATCCTCCATGCAACCGCACATACGTTGTGAGGGCAGCTTCACTACGTGCTGACAGTAAAGGGAACTAGAAATAGTGCTTCGTGTTTGTACGCCTCCACAGACCACTCAAGTTGCACCTACATCCATGTCTGTGAAAACATGGACGCTTCACACACATCATCCCCTCGGCAGCTCAGATCTATACAATCAGCAGAGTTTCAACGTGGACACCCAAGATAGAGATATGACGTTGAGTATTGGCCAGAAAAGTGTTTTGCAGGACATTATGATGTCACAGTGAAGCTGACCTTTGACCTTTTGGGTATAAAGTGTCATCACTTCATCATTTTATGCTGTTAGACATTTGTGTGAAATATTGTCAGAATTAGCGTATGAATCCTTGAGTTATGGCCAAAAACATGTTTGGTGAAGTGACCTTTGACCTTTGACCAAATTTAAATCAGTTCATCCTTGACGTTCAGTAGACATTGTGCCAAATTTTAAAGAAATTCCCTCAAGCTGTTTTTAAGATATCATGTTCATGAAAATGAGACAGATATAAGGACACAGTGACCTTTGACCACCAAAATCTAAATCTAAATCTTGAGATAACGTGTTCACAAGAATGACAAGGCCAAGGACATAGTGACCTTGACCTTTGATCTATGACCACCAATATCTGACTACTTCATCGCTGAGTCCTAGTGGAAGTTTGTGCCAAATTCATAAAAAGTCTTCCTAGGCGTTCTTGAGATATTGCAGGCATGAGAATGAGATGGAAAACCCAAAAACATGAATGCCTTTGACGACAGCTATCGCCGACAGGGAGGTATAATAAAAAGATGTGGAACTCAGGGACAGTTTCTAAATGACCTCAAATATATCTTTGACATTTCTTATTATACCGATAAACTGAATTTTAAAAACTGATAAATTAAAACTGGTTGATCATGTCATCCTGGTGAATTTTTGAGCTGGGCTCAACGACAACAACACAACTAATTTCTGGTGAATCAAAGGATATCAATGCTCCTGATATCCTGCTGGAAACTGTTGCGGCACAGAGGTCGTCCAGTTTATTTTCTAACACCTGTACAGTTGCAAGCAGGATGTGAGTCCAGCTGGCGTCCATCTTCTCCATCTTTTCCTCGATGTTAACTTTTGTATACATTTGAAAACCTCAAACTGGTTATCTAGCAGCTAGCTAGCTAGAAGTCGGCAGGACAAGACTTAACAGACTGATGAGGTGATTTCCTCTTCGTGATGAGTGACTCTCAGCTACACGCCACCACCATGCAACTCCAACCAAAACAAGCACCACCAACACTTGCAACATAGATGTAGGGGCATAAATGTAGCCCAAATGTAGCAGAGCTGACTGAGTGGATACTGGAAACATCTGCACAAGAGCCATCGCTAACTTACAAATATAACATCACAACAAAACCGCTTCTTCCTAGAACATATTTCTGCAGCGTCACTGCTGTCATAAATAAATGCACTCCCTTGTAGTGGGTGCAACAGAAAATCAGAAATCAGACACAACTGCTTTTTCCTTTCCTCCCATAACTTATTGGGAGTACACTTCACACCTCTGTCAAACTCATCCACGATTGTTGCCTTTCTTGTGTCGCTGTTTTTCATTCATGTAGCTCAGTTGTTAGCTGAACTTTTTCCTGCACTCAGACTGATCCAACATGAAACAGCCGTCAGATCTGATGTCTGGAACCAGGCTGGAAAAAGGACCATTGGAAGTGTTGAAATAAAGAAAAGTGAACCTAGATTGAGGTTCTTCTGTAAGATGTAACTCTGGGCCAGTGTTAACCTTCATAACAGAGCAGTCAGAATAAAGGAGACGGCAAACCTGCCAACCTGTCAGCTTCCTGTCATATCTCTTTCTCTCCACATCAAATGGACAAATTTGGCATAATTGCTCCTGACAAGCTTCCACCACGTCTGACTATTCAAATCTAACAATGCCTTCATTTCAAACTTATCAGCTATCTGTCTGACTCACTCTTTCTCTTTCTGAGCTGGGTGTACGGCCTCAGTGAGCAGAGAGAGAGAGGTTTCCTATGAGGAGGCAGAGCAGGCAGAGGACGCATCCCGGGCAACATCAGAAGTGCAAAGACAGGCATCACAAGTGGCTGAATAGTCAATGACTTCACCTTGAGGGAAAAGGCGGCGGGGGCCAAGAGAGAGGATGTTTGACCGCTCAGTTTGCCAGAAAAGGTCATTTGAGGCTGGAGGGGAGGAGGGAGGGGGAGATGGGGTGAGGAAGAGGGAGGAGGGGTGAACTACATTCTTAAAGGACTGCAGCAGCTTCGTGAGAGTTTGGCCCATTTGTCACTTTACACAGTGTGTGACGAGAGGGCTGGTGCTTCAGCAGATAGACCAGAGCAACACACACATTTAGAATACAGCACAACAAGTCTTCACACCTCACCCACAAACACGTCCAAAAAGAAATCGAGTTATTCCTGCTGCTTCTGTCATGAGCTAGATGTCTAAAGTTGCGACAAGTATTTGTGATTCCAGTCCAGCAGCAGCTATATTGTCTTGTGTTGCAATGATTGCAAGCTAAACTAGAAATCCAAGGTTCACAAGTAAACCAGGACTATCAGCTTGTATGTATGCGATTGGCCAACAGCGTCATATGACATCACGCTGCGTTGCAGTTATGCCAGGTTCAGCTTTTCACTGGACAACCCAGCATCTGCTCCCACGCTGTGTGAATGGACTGGCTCAAGTTTGTCTGAACATGGTGTTAAAAGTCACTTCAGGTGATGGTTACAGGTTGGGATAGGGATGCATGATAATATCAGCACGTAATCAGAATCGGCCGACATGCTTTTTCTTATTTTGCACAATGAATGTATACTACGTACTTTCAAAGCATTGTATTTCATGTCTCCATCTGCTGGTGGACCATCACGATAAGAGTATGCCTGTAAAATATGATGTTAATTCCACCAGAGATGAGACTTGATGATCACTACAGTCAGGTGGGGAAAAAGTGGATATATTAATCGGGATCGATTATCAGTCAAATGACTTGTTACATATTGGCACATCCGATATCGGCCAAAAATCCAATATCCAATATAATCCCTAGTTGGACTGCATCAATCTGAATTCTGCTCTCCAGATACCAACCAAAGAACCTAAACTCAGGGTATCTGCCAACATTGAGTACCAAATGATCCAATACCTAAAAACTATTGGTACAACTTTAAAAAAAAAAAAAAAAAAAATCTGATTTAGAATAGTACAGAAATAAATATGGCAAAATTATATACTAAAGATTTCGGAACAGGTGTCTGATAAGAAATTTAGAAATGAGTCCCTTTATAATTATTTCTACAAGACAGAAATCGCTGTAACCAGGGGGAGAGACTAACAGCTCAGTTTGATGCAAGCAGTATGAAGACACAGCAGTGTTTTAATGGACTCAGATCTGAGCTGAACCAGCATTTTATCATCTCAGACAAGTAAGAGTTAGAGGTCTCATGTCCAGAACAACTCCTTAATGCCTTCATCTCCAGCAGGGTGGACTGCTGCAACTGCCTCTTATCTGCTCTTTCAAAAAAGACCATTAAAACAACTTCAGCACAGTCAGAACGCTGCCACCAGAGCTGCAACAACAACTAAGAGAACAGAGCATAAACTTTTGCACCCTTCAACCAATTGCCAGAAAAATCTTGGCATTGTACATTTCTACAAACCACAGATACATTATGTTTGCATTATAATTAGCAGACACATTGAAAATTTACGTTTCAACAACACTGTTGTTAACGTGTGGTAACGTTTAGGCACAAAACCACTTGTATGGTTAGAACAGTGGTCTGCAGTTTAGCAGGCGTCCCACTACCCACCATCCCCTCTATCATTAAAAATTAAGTTGGCTGTGACTGAATGAATAAACAAAACGTTAAATTTTATAATGACATTGATGAAGACACTATGGGTGATCAGTTACATCTGGCTGATACCTGATCGGCTTTAAGAAATACTTCAAACGCAAAATGGCCATTTGTATTTCATTTCATTCATTCATTCATTTAATTTTGCCATTAAAACATCTGCCGCCACAAATAGATTTTTGTTTCTATTTTTGGAGCTTCATTAGGAGCGCGATTGGAATACATACATATATATATATATATATATACATACATGTTTGGTTTTTATCGCACCAAACTGTCTGAGCACAGAGCGTACTCGAGGCACAGACGGAGCAGCAAAACGTCAGGCAAACTAAAGTGAAACTTAATCATTCATTTTGCTAGGTCTAAATGTTATCATTCACTTGCAGCAGCTGCTCCTCTCTGATCTGATCAGCTCAGAATGGATCTAAAACTGCTGCTGATGAAAAAATAATTCAAGAGCTCCGCCTGCGCTGTGTTTACGGACCGCAAAAACCTCCAAATTTAGAGAGGGGACACGCAGTGAAACAAAGGGACATACAGGCATATATAGTTTGGTGTCTTCTCCTCTTGGTAGATTTGATCGCTGTATCTTTTGCTCCATGCAAAATGGGGGTAGAGCAGGTTGTCCACTAATCAAAAGATCCCCGGCTCCTGCACTTGGCATGTCGAAGTATCCTAGAGCAAGACACTGAACCCCAAATTGCTCCCGTTGCCTTGTTGAGGTCGGGATGTGTGGACAGTTCAATCATTCCACCACCAGAAACCATCCAGAAACATGGATAATTATACAGCAGCAGCCAACAATGTAAGAAGACGTGAACAAGAACTAAATTACAGTGAACAAGTTAACTGATGGGTTTTACCTTCCATGCGACAAATAAATGATTGATTGATACTGTTGGTTTCATTCTAAGCTTTCAGACATACTGTTTTAGCATACTAAATAGCATGTTAGTATGGAATTTGTGGACGCAGCCTCAGAGAGTTCACACACCCCCATAAAGCTGAGCACAGCCTCTCTTTTCTTCCGTCTTTCAGGTTTGAGAATGGGGTGCAGAACCACTCGCTGAGCCATCGTTGGGTCAACTTCCCCTGCGCTGTACCCCTCTGCTTTCTCACAGCGAAGGACCGCTGCCGTTACCCTTTTGCCCCTCTGCAGCTCCTCCATCACACTAACCCACCAGTCCCACATCGCACCACCTCGAATGACTCGCTCTGCACATCTCCAGGGGCAACCCGAACCCCCCTGACAGACACACTCTGACAGGAAGCAAGGAGCAGCCGGGGAGGGCTGGAAGCAACGGAGACCTCTCAGAGAAAAGAGTGGCAGAGAGGAAGAAAGAGACTCCGGACTCCATACAGCATGACTGAGTGCTGAGAGAGACGTTAAGTTCACAGGAATGATTCAACAGTCGGCCTCGAGCAGCAGCAGCAGCCATGTCTTATTAGCTGAGAGCGGCTGACTGTGTGTGCCACGGGGCAAAACTTTTAAAGAAGTGACAAAAGCCATAAGTTATAAAACTCAAGTGTGTGTATTTGTGTGTATGTATTTCTGTGTGTGTGCGTGTGTGTGTGTGTGTGTTGCAGTCTGCGTGCCGCAAGCTGATTAGGCAGAATTGCTGTGAGCTTTAAAGGCTTATACCTCAGACAGGGTGACAAAAAAAACAACACAGCTCAGGTCTGAACTCATTATTTAGTTTGAGTCACATTTCAGAGGAAACTTACTGATGCTGCTGCAGAGGAGCTTCACCCTCTGTTAGTATAACCAAACTGTGCAGCAGTCACAGTGACCTGCATGACCTGCGGCCCCCACTGAGGGCCGACTGCACCGTCACTCACTGAGAAACCAAAACTAATTAGAGTTAAAACCACACCACCTGAAGAGTCACCCCCTTTACATGTGTAATCAGAACAGGTGTCTGATAAGAAATTTAGAAATGAGTCCCTTTATAATTATTTCTACAAGACAGAAATCGCTGTAACCAGGGGGAGAGACTAACAGCTCAGTTTGATGCAAGCAGTATGAAGACACAGCAGTGTTTTAATGGACTCAGATCTGAGCTGAACCAGCATTTTATCATCTCAGACAAGTAAGAGTTAGAGGTCTCATGTCCAGAACAACTCCTTAATGCCTTCATCTCCAGCAGGGTGGACTGCTGCAACTGCCTCTTATCTGCTCTTTCAAAAAAGACCATTAAAACAACTTCAGCACAGTCAGAACGCTGCCACCAGAGCTGCAACAACAACTAAGAGAACAGAGCATAAACTTTTGCACCCTTCAACCAATTGCCAGGAAAATCTTGGCATTGTACATTTCTACAAATCACAGATACATTATATTTGCATTATAATTAGCAGAAAATGCACGTTTCAACAACACTGTTGTTAACGTGTGGTAAGGTTTAGGCACAAAACCACTTGTGTGGTTAGAAAAAGCTCATGTTTTGGCTCAAAATACACAGTTTTGGGGCACAATCCCCGCTGGAAACGCAGTCTCGGTAAAAAACAACCGCTTTTGTTGTTCGTTGGTCTTGAACAGTGGTCTGCAGTTTATCAGGCGTCCCACCATCCACCATCCCCTCTATCAATTCAAATAAAGAAATTTAATTAAAAAAAATAAGTAAATAAATAAAATAAACGACCCGAAACACAATTAATGTCCAGGTATAGTTTAGTAATAAGATAACCTGAACTCAATAAGTGCAGTGCATGCATCAGTTAATCAAAGGACTCTGAGTTTTACATTTAAATTTTAAAGTTGCTTAAGCTGGGATGCGTTTAAGATCATCTGGACGTTGCCTTTAACCTTGTGCTGCATTATAGCTAAAAGCAGCTTCATCTTAGTCTGGCCCTCACCGATGCACCCTTCCTACCCAGGGGGCGGCACTAACTGAGGCATATTAAATGCCGCCGTACGCAATTGGATAGCACGATAGCCAGCAACAAACAAGGTGACGTATTCATTGCACTAAGCCCCATTGGTTTGCCGACCAGTGGGGCTAACTGATGTATTATGCTTTTGCATAACAGCAAATACGTCCTTCCTGGAAACGAAGGCTTCTAGGGCAGTCTTCTGTTCCTCTCTCATGGGACAAGATAAGTGTAGTTGGCTTAGCGTTTCTTCCAAAGCTAAATTGAATGGACACGGTCCTTCGGCAGCTGCCATCTTGGCTGTTTACTTTTAGACTCCTACAGCGCAGTGTTGTCCTCATCATGTTACGCCCGCCCAGAGCCCGCCTCTGTCAGATAGACTGATCTGATTGGTCCGATGGCGATTCAACGGGCTCTGCTCGTCGGGGCCACATCCCCGTGCAGAGCAAATTCGAATTTGCTAGGGGCGGGGCATCTGGATTTCCAGGTTAGCTTCATCTTATTTGGTTCTGAGATCAAAAATCTGCTTAGTGTACATTTCTGCAAACCATGTATGTTATATTTCATATGTATCATATTAATGTTTCCAAAGTGATATAGTATATGAGGTGACTTTGTCATCGGGAAGTGGAGGGTGGTGAACTGGTGAATAGCGTGACACTGAGGTGAGACGCCTACGAAGCTGCAGGCCACTGTTTGAAACCAACAAACAACAAAACCAGCTGTGATTTAGCTGTGTTTCCAGCAGCTTTTTGAACACCAAATTTGGGTGTTTTTTAGCAGCTAGTTTTTTCAGCGGGGATAGTGCCTTGAAATTTGGGTATTTTAAGCCAAAACATGATCTTTTCGTAGCTGTAACAAAGTCGTTTTTGTGCTTAAATATAACCTACTTAATAACATAAAAATGGAACCTATCTGTGGTGTATTGAAACGTACAATGCCAACATTTTTTTTGCCAGTTGGGCTGGAAAATGACACTATGAGAGCGCTGAGAGTGAACCAGAACAGTAAAGTTGAGGACCAGACAGAAAACCTATGAGCTGAGACTATACAGCTCAGTAAATCTGAAAAATATTGATTGTAGCCTCACGTAAAGGTGCTACACAGATAAAGTTGCAATGTCTTGCCTTGATTTTGTTTTTTGTAAACCTCAGTAAAGGGTGAGCATCCACAGTGACCTGCCTTGCCTTGACTCAAACACACTATCTGACTAAAGCACATACAGGAAGCAGCAGCAGTGACCCACAGTCTGACACCAGCACACCTTGAGGACAGAAACAGAGGGCTCAGCCTGCCACGTACATGCCGCAGCAAGCGAACATTTTGACTCATTTTGACTTGACCAGTGGGCTTCACTTCAGCTGATTGACTGTAGAAACAGGTAACATGCTTTACATTCTAAAACCAGCTACCAGTGATTTAACCAGCTGGGGTGCAGGTGACACCATCGGCCGGCTTGAGTCGAGCAGCTCAGACCAGCCAGTTCACACCGCTGCAACTTTTCTATGCAAAGTTCTTAAACGGTTTCCTCCCATCACGAATCATTGGTCTGAACCGGTCTTTAGAATGAGCTGTTTATATCTACATAGGGAGCAGGTCCTCGTCTGCCGAGATCACCATGTTGCACCGCCATGTTTCTACAGTAGCCCAAAACAGACAAACCAAACACTGGCTCTAGATGGGGACATTGTAATTTTTGAGTTAGCCACCGTAGTTAGCAGCCCCTCTGAGACAAGAACATTGGAGATGCACTGATTAGTAAACGTGAAGCTTTATTCTGGGTTTTTACCTGTTTAAATCACCTGGTCTGTTTGTTCTGGAGAGGAAGAGACCTCAGTTCCTGGTCCTAACCTCCTGAAACAGCAGCTAAGACTGTCTGGTATTTAAGTCCCTTTGTGTGAATATAAATCTAAGGAGAGCTGCAGTACATATTTTTAAATGTTTTCAAGAAAGAGCTCAGCAATAATTTTCTCAGCTGTTCCTTTGAAACCAGGACAGCTTTTGTCTTTTGTGAATATGCCGTCTTCCTGAGAAAGAATCTAACAGTTCATGGCATCAAAATAGCCCAATCTTTACTATTCTCTCCTCACTGGGGGGGATCTTACTTTCACGCCTGGTCTGGAGACCTGAAGGTGTCCATACTTTTGCAAACATTCAAGGTGAGAACGGGCTACACAACTTTAATGACAACTTTAAGTCTGTCTCACAATTTACCATGCTCATCCTTTTTTCTGTATCTCTAACTGCGACCCACGATGAAAACATCTGGAATATCATGGAACACTCCTCTTATACTCCAACAAGAGCATAAAAAAAGGTTTGCTTTCTCAACTATAATCAATCTTTTGGTGTATTTCATATAAAGCTCTCTCCATTATACATGTAAGGACTGAGTTGCTGTTGATGCTAAAAACCAAGGGACTGGTTGCACAAAACACCTTAAGTTTTTTCTTTAAGTATGACACTTAGAGTTTCATTTCTCCTTAGCTGACACAGCTGAACAAAATCCCTTGAAAGGTTTTCTTTGTTGAGGAAAATGTTAACCCATTCACTGCATTGACGGAGATTTTATAGCAATAAAACTTCCCATGGAGATTGTTTGTTTGGAGTCACCTTTGTGATGTCTGATTTCATCTCACAAAGTCGGCTTATATTAGATGGTGAAAAAAATGGCAGAGGAAAAGAAGACAAGAAAACCACATTGGTCAGAGGAGGAGAAGATAATACTTCTAGAGGATTACGATCATAGAAAGCACAACTATGAAGTAAATTTGATCGCTAAAAAAAACAGAAAACAGAAAACGACTGTAGGAAGAAAGTGCGACAAAATTTAATCAGTCAAATCTGAAGTGTAAAATCAGAACACTCTTCTCCTCTCATTTGTCACAATAAACTTGTTCCAGGGATTCCTTAAGTATAAGACGAAGACAAGGAGAAAAACAAACACTTAGCCTTCAGGAGTAGACTTAAGGGTGTTTTGTGCAACCAGTTTTATTTTGAGGAAACCTTAACCAGGACTTCAAGGAAAGTCTTAACTTTAGGGGTTTTGTGCAACCGGCCCCAGATCACCAGCAGACTCGTGTCAATTTTATCCATAGGACCTTCCTCACTCATTCATCGTCTCAGAACTGCACCTTGTGCTCAGATGGACTTACAGGGACTTTCATGCATATGTATTGAGAATGCCAGGATGTGAGGCTTTTTTGGAGCAAGGTGTGAGCTAGTCTATCTGATGTGTGATGTACATGTGCCATGTTCTCCCACTGCGCTACTGTGAAATGATACCTCCTCCTTAAATTTAACATGTTTGAATACACATGTTCTTCTATTTCATTATTTTTTCTGTCTTCTGTCTGGTGTTGTTCAGGGAGCTTGTTGTTAGTTTTCTTTCCTTTTTTTCCAATTTGAGGTGGTTTAGTGTTGGTGAGAAATTTGAAATTCAATAAACTTTAATCATAAAAAACATGTTTGAACAGACGTGCTCTCCTAACGGGCATCACTGCAGCCAAAAAGATGCTGGCTCTATGTTGGAAATCTCCTCTTACAGTTACAAAAGCTTGATGGACTGACACACATATAATTAATATATGTATATGATATGCATGGTGCTAGCTTGTGTTAAGCTTGTTTATATTTGAAGATAAGAAAATAAAATATAAAAGTTAATCACAAAAAAGCATCAACAAGTAGCCAACAGTGTCTACAACACTTAAAACAGCTCCACCAGCCACAACAGCAAAAGTCTTACATATTCATGCATTAACAATAATAATTCATTCACATAATGTATACAGTAATATTACTCTGACAGAAGCCAATCTGAACACTATGAGGAGCCTGCATTTTAATGGTACTTTTATTTTAAACGTGGAGTATTTTTATATTCTGGAACATCACTAATTTAACTTTGATACAGGACCTCAGTACTTTATCACCACTGTCCATCATGTCTGCAGAAACACTCAGTGATGCTGCAGCAGCTGAGATGCTGTCACTGTTACTTAAGATCTGGACGCGCCGCCTAATAACACACATGTCACGTGTTCCTTATGATTGATGATTATTCAATTGGGATCATTAACAATTAAACGATTCAAAACGAGTAAAAGGTTGATCAAAGATGGAGCCAGTGTATTATCCACGGCGCAACAAAGGATAAAGGCAAAGAAATGTGAGAGATGATGTAAAAGATTTTCTTACTTCATCTTCCTCAGGCTCAGCTGTCGGTGTATGTCTGCAGAAGTTGCTCGTGTCCTCGCGGAGCCTCCGGGCAGGTGCAGGTGCAGGTGCAGGTGGATCTTTGTGTCTGTGTTCCGACCGAAGGTCCTTCAGCAGCCTCTCAGAGCTGGAGCGACTCAGGAGCTTTGACTTGTGTTCGTCCCGACCGCCGCGAGCAGAGGAGGTGAAGAGAGGAGAAACTGAGCAGAGGGCAGTGTTTAAAGACCTGCACCTCCTCCTCCTCCTCTTCCTCCTCCTCCTCCTCCTGCTGCCTGGAAAATCATAATCCTGCTGAGGTAGAGGACAGGCTGAGAAACGAACAAATGGAAGGTGCTAATCAATTATTTTGATATTTTCTGTTCATATATGTGGAGCTAAGTGGGCTGCAGTTTATGCAGAAGTCCCCAAAGTAATCTGATATAATGAGGTGTGTTGTGCATTGACCTTGAAGTGCCCTATTTTAGGTTCAAGAATAAATCACAATTAAAGCGGCAACAAGGGATTTTTTATGGCCACCAGGGGGCAGAGGAGCAAACAAACAGGTGCCAATTTACAACTCCAGCAGCAATGTTAGCATTCATTAGCAGACGTCTGTTTCTGTCCACTTACTGTAAAACATCAACAACAAGGAAGAAAAAAATAGACGTTTACACATAACTGTGCTGGTTCACTATCGCATTTTGCAATTTTGTGGCTTATAATTTTAAAGGCAAGGTCTCAAAACTAACACCCGTCAATATTAGCTCAAAATAACAGGGTCTTTATTGTGGTAACTTGATTATATTCACATTTCTTTCCACCTTCATTTAGTAAGTAAGTAAGTAAACTTTTATTTATATAGCACCCTTCATAGTACGCGCACACAGAGTGCTTAACAGTACAAACAATAAAACCACAGTTTAATCAGTCACAACAAACGTGCAACTGAAACATTCAAGAAAACATACACACAATGCATATGGCAATGCAAGGTCAGTGCATGTAGAGTAATAAAATACATAAATAAATAAAATTAAAAATAGAACATGATCACATGGCACTGCAGAGCCAGTGGAAATAAGGTAGACAAGCTGAGAGAACAACAGAAAGCGGAATATAAAACAGTGGATACGGCCTAAGGGGGCGATCACACAGAAATGAGACGCTAGAGACACAGACGCTTCAAAGATGCTTGAAACGCTGGAAGCGCTTATTCAATGTGCGCTAGCTACTGCTGTCTGATGCTCAAAAAGTTGAAAATATTTTAACTTTTCAGCATCTACATGCGTCTAAAAACGTGTCTAAAAAGACGCTGGAAAAACGGCCATCTAAAAAGGCGCTTGAACGCCAGTCAGACGCGCCGTATCATAGGAAAATAATGGTTTTACTGGCGTCGCATTTCTAGTGTTTCATCTCGGTGTGATCGCTCCCTAACACTCAAAAGCTAGTCTGTACAGGTGAGTCTTTAACTGTCCCTTGAAACTATTCACTGACAGGGCAGATGCTTTCTTGTAATTATAAGATAGTCATTCATTTTCCAAAACCACTTATCCTGCTGGTGGTCACAGGGGGGTGGAGCCTATCCCAGCTGACACTGGGTGAGAGGCAGGGTTCACCCTGGACAGGTCACCAGACTATCACAGGGCTGACACATAGAGACAGACAACCATCCACACTCACACCTACGGACAATTTAGAGTCACCAATTAACCTGCATGTCTTTGGACTGTGGGAGGAAGCTGGAGCACCTGGAGGAAACCCACAGGAGAACATGCAAACTCCACACAGAAGGGCTCCCCCACCCTGGGTTTGAACCAGAAACCCTCTTATTATAAGACACAGGTATCATAATGAGATAAAGTCTTCAATTTATTAATTGCTCCATTATTGAATACGCCTCAGTAGATCTCGACAACCCATTCGCCAGAGTAAATGCTGGCATTGTACGTTTCTGCAAACCACAGATATGTGACATTTGTACGTTATTATGCTGTGGATATGTTGAAACTTTACACTTCAACAATGATGTGGTTAACGTGTGGTTATGTTTAGGCACCACAACCACTGTATTATGGTTAGTGTAAGATCATGCTTTGGCTTAAAATACCTGGTTTTTGGTGCCTCATCCCGGCTGGAAATGCCACTTACAATTTTGGTGGCACAATCGCTGCTGAAAATGCCTCTCATGTCCTGCTAAAAGCCAACCAATATTGATGCGGCAATGATGGCCAGAAATCCTGCTGACGTCTTGCTAGGAAAGACCCACTTTTGGTGACATAATCACGGCTGGGAATGCCGCCAATGTCTCACTAAAAAGCAACCAATTTAGCTGCCATAGTAACGGCTGTAAATGCCACCTGTGACGCTCAAATACAAACAATTTTGGAGCCATCACCTGCATTTGATGCCCAAATTAAAGCTGGACTTGTCTCAGTCTTGCTAAAAAAACAACCAATTTTGATGACACAATCACGGCTGGAAATGCTTATGTCTCGCCAAAGAACACCTGGTTTTGGTGGCACAATTGCCACTGAAAATGCTGCTGATGTTGTACTAAAAATAAACATGTATTGGTGCCACAGCCACAGCTGAAATTGTGGCGTGTGTCGTGCTAAAAACAAACGGCTGATGTTGATATGATACGTATGAAATGTACAAATGTAACTAAATGTACAGTGCCAACATTTTCTCCTTGCAACTGTGCTGGTCTCCACCAACTCTTGAGAAAAATCTGTCTCTTCAGCTTTTTAGAGCTTTGAATATGAATCTTGGAATTGACAACAGTAGAAAATGTATTCGGTCCCGTTGGTTGAATCTGGACATGGCAAAAGCATTTTAAAACATGTTGTTCTTTTCAGTAAACCTGGTCTGAAACATCCATCAAAGCCAACTGGTGTCCCAGAAAGACAGCACAGAGACTTTTAATTCCTCCTCTGCAGCTTTCATACGTATAAGACTCTTTGTGCTTCTGTATATGCTGATCCTGCTTCCACCCCACACTGTGCTCTCGTATGTACTGTATGTGTAAGGTTAACTGCCAATGTGCGAAATGGACAAATTCCTGATGGCTCAGCAGTGGGTAATAAAAGCCGAATTATGCACATGTGGCCGTTGCTGGGCCATGACTAATATGATGTGTGCATGGAAAGGGTAATCTGCAGAGTCAAGCTCCCAATAACTTGACCCAGGGGGTAATAAAATCCATGAAATCCATAGTGTATTGCCTAATGAGACCAACGGCACTCTTTCATGTATTTCAAGGACTTATTAATACAGCAGGTGAACACTTAATCTTCTTTCATTTCAAATGTCAGGAATAGAATTTAAATCAATAATGTGGAGGTGCGTTTAACAAAGGTCTAAATTACAGAAAGGATCAGTGAGCCGAAAAGATGTTTCTCATTTTCATTTTTTATTTGGCCTCAAAAAATGAAGGAGAAAATCTTGTTTTTGACATGTTAACACAACCACAGAAGAAAATCCAAAGCCTCTTTTGGTTTTAAAGCTCTAGCTTTTACTTATGGAGCTAATAACAGGGCATCAAATCAAATTACTCACATTATTGCCCATGCACAAGGAGATTTAGGAGGGATAAGCAGTATGGTTTAATCTAGACTTAAATCACATGTTGCTTTGCAATATTTTTTTTGCTCAACCTTGTCTGTGGCCCAAAGTATGAAGAGGTCCAAGGTTACTTGGTGACTGAAGGGCTTCACATGATGACTAAAGGCCTCAGGATGGTTCAGGTAAAGTGTGTCTGATCTTCAAGATGAACTGAGGAGGGCTGTTCCACAATATTTGTAATTTTCTGAAACACATTGTGACAATCACGTCTACTTTATGCAGCAATTATCCAAGTGTGCAGAGGTGATCCTGGATGTTTTATATTAACAGGGTACTGGATTTAAAGAAAGCAACCAAGCAGCGAACTCTGGCTGAAAAATGAAGCCAATGCACAAGTGCCAAAAACTGCAAGTCAGTCCCCATAGACCCCTGTGTTAAATGCCCAACTTTACGGCAGAATTAACATGCAACATGCATGTTTTTGCTGATATTACGTGATTGCACCTGAGTGAGGAAAGAAAAGGTAGGACTGAGGAATAAGGATGACAGGACACTCCCGTCTCCCCTTGCACTACCTTCCCTAACCTTCCCCTTGATGTAGAGAGATACAGTGAATTTAACTGTCTGTTGTGGGGTGTATGTAATGCAAAGTGTCTGGTTGTTTGCATGATATGGGGCGCTCTCAGGTGGTGGGCATGTGCACAGAACCGTATATGGAGTCTACTCAGCACATGATCACCCTGCTGCTGATTGGATTCAGTGCAGCTGTAGTCTGAGTGGGCGGAAGTTCGCTGCAGAGATCAGCCTCTCATTGGGCGGAACAAGCCACCCGCTGAAGTCCCGCCCTACCACCTCCGGCTGTGTAGCAGTTTTCAACCATTTTCAACACGTCCTTTACTAACTTTTGCGGTGTTTGATCTTGCGGGGATGTAGCCATTTTTCTGCCATGGTTCGCGTCCTGTAGGTGATATTTTTGTGGGCGTGTTACACCAAAACCTGTTTCCCTCCGGCAATATTTTTGCAAGCGCACCGTTGCTGTGGCAC
>NC_065511.1:40691441-40729608 GCF_006386435.1 Epinephelus moara
GCCGTCTTCTGTTCCTCTTTTAGAGAAAAAGCCAAGTCTAACTCGTTCATTGTAGCGGCCAAAGCCGTTTCAAACAACTGGTGTTCATCCGTAGCCATCTTGCAATGTTTACTGACTGATTCCGGACTTCGTCGTCGCAGCGCTGTCGTCATCTGTTTAGCTCGCCTCTGGCCCGCCTTTATCAGATACACCGATGTGGATTGGTGCACTCGGCTCCAATGGCATGGGTAATGAGCATCATTACTGATTGCCAGAGTGACTCGCTGAGCAAATTCAAATTGTGCTCTCCTGAGAACTCTGGATTTCCAGGGTACCAAAGCTCCACTCTCTCGTCCAAATATGGTCACTTCTCACTCCAAAAAACCAAGATGGTGACAACCAAGATGCCTAACTTCACGGTAGCTACATCCATTATTATATACAATCTGTGATGGCACCCAGTCAGTTCAGACAAAATTGCTCATGGGATAAATAAGCCAAAAAGGTCTTCTAGCTTCCAGGTTTGCTTCTGCCTTGTGCAGCACACAGCACTTGCTCACCCTCAGCCCATAGATTTCACATTAGAATGACGTCACCATAGACTTTAAATTTATGGATGAGCTACTGTGACTTCACCCACTGGTTCATGGACTCCCATTTGGAAGCCTCAAATTTGGCATTACAGCTGTTGCCATCTTGGTTTTTTGGAGACAGAGGTGACCAAATTTGGACAAGAGGGTGGAGTTGTGGAGGAGCGACAGGCGGATCTGACTGAGAAGCCGAGGACACTATCGGCAGACGGCTTGTCACTCAAAGCTGCCCCACCCTTAAGTATGTGTAACTTTGAGCCTTAATAAATTGTAAACAGTGGATTTATATAGAAATTCATCCTCCATACAGCTGTCATGAATGTTGAATTAGCTATAGAGTCTTATCTGCCAAACAGTCTTCATGAATATTGCGAAAAGTAGTGAAGGTGTAAAGGCCCGTACACACCAAGCCGACAGTCGGCCATCGGTCAGTGTTGGGCCGTCGGTGAGCATCTGACGCGGTAGCCAGTGCGGTGTGTTCTGCGTTGTCGGCTCCCGTCGGCTTGTATTTAGCATGCTGAATCAGCGTCGGAGATGACAGAGTTCATCAGTGAATGAAATCACTCTGATTGGCAAACGGAGGTGAGGAAAGTAAACAAAGAGCTAAAGTCCAGAAAGAGTGAGACCGAAACAAACCTGTTACATAAGGTAAGATTATTTTTCTTAAGCCACTGAGCTCTTTAGCAGAAACATTTCCTGATGGTTTGTGTATTGCTCACTGTCTGGCGCACAGTAAATATGCTCTATTCTTTCAACATTGGATTGTGTTGTTAATGTGCTAACTAGCGTCAAGATGGTCTTCTGGTTTCCCTTTTTAAATGACCATTACAGACGACCACCGTCTGCTGGCGTGGAGAGTTATTTCCTGTCATGTAGGCGCAGAATGTAAGTGCTAGTTGGCCATCAGCTGTAGTTTTTGCAGTGTGTTCATGTGCAACTTTCTTGCCGAGACACAGTCACGTGAGGTGACGCAGCAGTCGGCTTTAGTTGCTGCTAGTTCTCTGAAGTCGGTTTGGTGTGTCTGGACCTTAACACAGCACCTTTGTGAGACCAAATGTGAGTTGTTCAGTGATGAAGAACTTAGGCGGGACTGCTTGGTGACAGTGGCCTACATCTTGTGTCCTGACCTGAACCTGTGCAGCCCTCAGCGACATGCTGGCTCTCTAAATTGGCTCACAGTCTTCAAAACTTTGGGACTCCCTGCTTTAAACAGATGGAAGAGGAAAGCTTTTATTATGTTAACAAAGGCTTTTAATGATCTTCAGCCAACTCTACAGTTCGGCTGTGGTTCCAGGTTTCTGCTGTGTGGTTTATCCCCATCTTCTATTGAGTACCTAGAGCACTGTGAAGCTCACAGCTGAAGTATTTCTAGTTCAGGAGATTCCATTGCCTCCTTTGCCAGCTACTTAGACTGTGACCATCAGATGCTTTGGCATCCTCTGCTGTGATACTGAGGGGGTCTCAGCTGCTGCTTTGGACAACACACAAAGAAACACTGGACTTGTCTTTACCTCAGGACACATCTCACTGCTTCATTCTAGAAACTCTAGAATATCTTTTCTATCAAAGACCTACACACACGCTCACACAAACTAACACTTTCTTTAAAGTCCTTGACACTTTCAGTCGTACCTGATTTAAAATGAGAAAGTGCTGCTGAATCATGGCTGGTGTCGGAGCCGAGTGTTGCCTCTGAGCTTTTGGTGGGTTTCTTCCTCTTTAATGAGCCTCTCTGTGCCAGCAGTCGTGTCTGGTGTGGCTTTTTCAGGAAGGATGCCATGCTGTATAATTAATGAGCAGGTGTTGAATTCACAGCAGGGAAATAGTGCTGATCGCTCACCTTTAAGGACAAACACTTTGCCAGAGGATACAGGAAGTGGGGCAGAGTGAGACTCTGATAGAGCCGTATGTTTACACCAGTGTGCACACAGACACACTCCATGATGAAGCTGTCTGAGGAGCGAGGTCAGTCCTGGACAGAACAGGATATTAACACCAGACAAGTCAAACATTTGATCCTCATCTTAATTAGTCTAGGTTCTGAAAGGCTTGGATGAAGATAAACACTGTGGCAGGCACACATTATAGGGTGCATCCCAAGTCTCTTAAATCGCATCCACGCTTCCTTTCCTTGTGTCTTTTCCTTGCGTCTTAGTCCTTCTCACCAGGGATGCATGAAGAGACGCAAGGAAACCATGCTAGGAGAGAGGAAACAAGGAAATATGTCTTAAGAGAAATAAGACGTCCTTTCCTCTTAAGTGTCATGTGAAGCGATGTCCATTTCTGGTGACGGCGTCAGCTGATCACAGTTTGATCAGCTGTCAGTCAGCTTTAACAGCTGTTTATGTCTGCACACATGCACTGTAGAGATGCACCGATCCAGCTTTTTCAGTTTCAATACAGATCCCGATGCTGTGGCTTTGAGTACCAGCCGATACCGATCCGATACCATGGTTAACCTAAAAAGCTATATACCTTTACATGTAGAACAGAAAAGACTCGAGGCATCAGGCACTGATGACTACACAGTTCTTTCCTGAGATAAAATGAAACAAGATGAAACAGATTAATCTACATCTACAGTCAAGCCCGAAATTATTCATACCCCTGGCAAATTTTGACTTAAAGTTACTTTTATTCAACCAGCAAGTTTTTTCTTGATTGGAAATGACACAGGCGTCTCCCAGAAGATAATAAGACGATGTGCAAGAGGCATCATTGTGGAAAAAAAAATTTCTCAGCTTTTATTTACATTTGAACAAAAAGTGGCATGTCCAAAATTATTCATACCCTTCTCAATAATCAATAGAAAAGCCTTTATTGGCTATTACAGCAATCAAACGCTTCCTATAATTGCTGACCAGCTTTTTGCATGTCTCCACTGGTATTTTTGCCCATTCATCTTTAGCGATGAGCTCCAACTCTTTCAGGTTGGAGCGTCTCCTTGCCATCACCCTGATCTTTAGCTCCCTCCACAGATTCTCAATTGGATTCAAGTCAGGACAGCTCCCTCCACAGATTCTCAATTGGATTCAAGTCAGGACTCTGGCTGGGCCACTGCAAAACGTTAATGTTTTTGTCCGCTAACCATTTCTTCACCACTTTTGCTGTGTGTTTTGGGCCGTTGTCGTGCTGAAATGTCCACTGGTGCCCAAGGCCAAGTTTCTCTGCAGACTGCCTGATGTTGTTGTTGAGAATCTTGATGTATTGCTCTTTTTTCATGGTGCCATTTACTGTGATTAGGTTCCCTGGTCCATTGGCTGAAAAACACCCCCAAAGCCTTAGGTTCCCACCACCATGTTTGACAGTGGGGATGGTGTTCTTAGGGTTGAAGGCTTCTCCTTTTTTACGCCAAATGAAGGATACATCATTGGTGCCAAACAATTCAGTTTTTGTTTCATCTGACCATAAAACAGAAGACCAGAAGTCTTCTTCTTTGTCCAGATGAGCATTTGCAAAGGCCAAGCGGGCTTTTGTGTGCCTTATCTGGAGAAGTGGCGTCCTCCTTGGTCTGTGTCCAGCAGTGTGCAGTGTCCGTTGGACTGTCTGCCTTGAGACGTTGTCACCAGCAGAGCCCAGATTCACCAAGATGGCCTTGGTGGTGATCCTTGGATTCTTTTTCACCTCTCTCACTATCCTCCTGGCCAGCACAGGTGTCATTTTTGGCTTCCGACCACATCCTCTGAGATTTTCCACAGTGCGGAACGTCTTATATTTTTTAATAATACTTTGCACTGTAGCCACTGGAACTTGAGAACATTTAGATATGGCCTTATAGCCCTTTACTGACTTGTGAGCAGCCACAATGCGCAGCCGCAGGTCCTCAGTGAGCTCCTTTGTCTTAGCCATGACTGTCCACAAACCAACTGCAGAGAGCTGCTGTTTTTCACCTGTTGAGTTGATTAAAACAGCTGTTCCCAATGAATCAGGGTAATTAGGATGCTTTAGAACAGCCTGGACTATTTGGAATGGTATAGAACTTTGGATTTTCTTATAGACTGTGACAGTTTGCAAAGGGTATGAATAATTTTGGACATGCCACTTTTTGTTCGAATGTAAATAAAAGCTGAGAAATATTTTTTTTCCACAATGATGCCTCTTGTACATCGTCTTACTATCTTCTAGGAGACGCCTGTGTCATTTCCAATCAAGAAAAAACTTGCTGGTTGAATAAAAGTGACATTAAGTCAAAATTTGCCAGGGGTATGAATAATTTCGGGCTCGACTGTACATCTTGTAACTCTTGAGACAAGTGTTTGCTCACTTTCTCGTACATTTCCAACAGTGCAGTCTCAGAAAAATATTCGCACAACGGCAAATTCTACCGTGGCTCCAGGTCATCCAGTAAACATTGGAAGCCCACGTTTTCAACAACCGTCATTGGTTGTCCATCCAAAACAATGTATTTTCAACAACCGTCATTGGTTGTCCATCCAAAACAATGTACTCAAGCACTTTCTCAGAAATTTTCACAGCTTTTGCGCTATTGCTGGGGAATTTCTCTCTTCTTTGCAGCACATCTGCTAACGTTAACTGCTGTGTAGTATTACCTCCTGCTCCTTTAGACCTGCTCAACTGCTGGAACTCTTGGTGCTCCGTTTGGTGATGTTTTTGTAGATGCTTTGTTAAATTAGTAGCATTATACTTGGTGGTACTACCACCACCCCTTGAAACATTCACTCTGCAGATGTTACAAAGTGCCGTCGGGCTTGTTGGAGTGTTCAGTGTGAAACACCTCCACACAGCAGGTTCTCTCCTTCGCTCCATGACATATGACGTAGCTTGCGTTGCAATAGATTTAAAAGAAAAGGATTAGCTCAGGTATTGGTTGCATTTTACAATACCCAATCCATTTATTTTGATGATATCAGGGCCGATATTCGATCCACATATCGGATCGGTGCGTCCCTAGTGTACTGTGCTGCTCATACTAATAAAGGCACAACGTTGTCACTGGCTGAGCAGCAGTGTTTTCTCTGTTTAACCAACATCTACACATGAATAACCTGCGTTCTGTATTCACACTGAGTCCTGCTCAGAGGCACAGAATGCCTATTATATATTCAGTATTTGCATCTGTATTAATATTCTGATTGTGAATTCATTGTTAACTAACTCAGATTATGATTATGGTGTCTTTTCAACACTGGATATTATGTATTAGGCTAAATGTTTCAGGGAAAATGGAAATTCTGCAACTCATTAAAACATACGCTCAGGAATCATCAGCCTCACGTGTGACTAAATGGAAATGACGACACAAGATGAACAAAGTGTGTTATGCTAACACGCACGCACACACACACACACACACACACACACACACACACACACACACACACTCTCGTTGATTTAAAGTGTATTTATAATAAATGTCGAGGTCGTGAGAGGAAAAATCTGTCTAATTTAGAAAGTTGTCTGTGCTCCCTTTGTTGTTCAGACCTACAATTCACACAGCTGTTCAGAAAACAAATTAAGTATTAAACTTGGGAGTGATCTGTCTTCATTACGGTATGAAAATCCTGTATGATGTCATCTATCAGATCAGTCCCATCAGCTGAAGCGTCCAATCAATCTGTCAATCAACCAATCAATCGGCATCCTTGATCCTTGCTCCTCAGAGCAAAAGAAGAGTTTTGAGATGGCCTTCAAAATGGCGCATCAGAACGTCTTCTGGTTCAAGTGAAGAACAAAGAGCGAGGAAATATCAAATAAGAGACTTGGGACGCTTCAACAGTGTTTGTGTAATTATTCTCACTGCCAGAGGGGGGAGACAAAAGTCCTGCACTGCATGATACACACTGTTCATTTCACTCTGCGGACACATTTGGGTCGTAATTCAACAAGAAAATACACATTCAGACTTTGAACCAAAATCTTCGTATCACAATTAACAATAAGTCAATTTATTTGTCATGTTAATTCATATATTTTACAATTCCAGTAAAATATTTCAGTTGCCAGATTATTAAGTACACCTGGTGAACTATTGCGGTCTATTGGAATAAATCCCACTAACATGAAGTTCATAATGTTCAGGTTTTAGATGGAAATGTTTGAGAGAGGTGCTAATTAGAATTTCTGCTGACTGGCATCTGACTGTGTTGTCTAGCTGACATGAGGACGTGCAGCAAAAACAGTGGAACTGAATAAAAGGTAAATGTGTCCCGTTTTGTGGACGCACCATTGCTGCACCAGGTTACACGTCAGTCCTGACTCTCAGTGTACGATGACAACGATACGAGCTGAAAGTTACCTTCATTACAGTACAGATTTTAATTCCTTAAAATGCTTGTGGTGATTTACTTAAGTTAAGCACCGAGCTGAATCTGCAGCAGACAACTGAAGTCATCCGACGTTGCATAGGAAACTGTACAAACTCTGAAAGAACAAAATGTAATTTACCAAAACAGCAAAGTTACATCAACTGAATGGGAAGACGTCAGATGAGCAGCTGGATGCTGGCTGGGTCAGCAAGTAGCAGTTTTAAAAGACAGTCATGACGAATATGGAGGATGTAGCGTTGGAGGACACAGAGCTCATGATGTGGGGGAATTTGGCAATCCAGTATCATGTAACTTTCAATTATAGTGGAAATCAGGCGTTGAAATATTTTGCCAGAATAATTATCAGTGACAACATTAACACTTATTTTGAATTTATGCCTCCAGCTCCAACATACTACATCCTGTGAGCTTTATGAGCTCATATAATCATATTTTTGGTAATATACCTACATTATTTAACGGTGCCTTTCTTCTAGACGTCTCTGCTTGCTGTTTTTTAACCAACATTTTTAGTCGCATTCTAAAATATGTCTGGAAATTATCAAATAATATAACCATAAATATAACCACTTCTTACAATAAAAGCCACCCCCAGGGCTAATGCCCTGAATTAAACTAATTTAAATCAGGGCTTAATTAAAAAAATAAATAAAAAAAAAAAAAAAGATCATTCCACTATGGGTTTCCAATAAAACACATCATTTTTAGTTTGTCTTTTTTAGTGCATTTTCTTTCTTTTCTATCATCTTTAAATGTTTGTTTGTTCTCACTACCTGTCTTTGTATTTTCTTTTTATTGCAATCGAATGTTTTCTTGTGTTTAATGTATTTCTATGCCCCTGAATTGCCTCGTGTCTGAATGGCGCCGTATAAATAAACTTGCCTTCCTTAATGATCTCTGTGTTTTTAAAATCCTGGCTCTCTCCCTGAAGCACCAAAGCTGAACAATATTAAAGCATTTTTTCTCAATTCTTCACTTTGGGATAATTAAAACTATAAAAATCCAAACTGACGTGAGCTCTTTTAGTGGCAGTTTGGTCAGACATTAAATTCTCTTGATCATCCACGCTCAGATGGAGAGAAGATGAATACACACCACAGTCATGTAGCGTGACTCGGGGCTGAGTGTTGTCCTGGAGCAGCTGAACTGCACATCTGATCGAAAACACTTACCTGGTGGAAACCTGAAACCATTTATTTTGGTGTATGGGATCATTGACACACTTTCAATGATGTACTTCAGTTGCAGGAATAAATACATGACTGCCCCCTGGTGGCAGGAGCACCTTTGAACACAGACAAGCCCTGAGAAAGAACTGCTGAAACTGAAGGTCTGACCCAACAGTTCTTATATTCCTCTCCCATGATGCTATCACAGTTTTTAAGTTCAGCTGGTAGAAGTTTATCACTGAATGAGCAGCGTCTCCATTCACACGCCAACAGGACAGTAGAAGAAGTCCACCCTGTGACCAGGCAGCGAGTCAGTCGGTCCAAACAAAATACCTGCAACACCAAGTGTCACTTAAAACTCGGTTTATTTCCACGCTGTCTCTCCAAACCTGGCACTAACTGGTCTGATGTTTGGAGGCCAGTGTCCTCTCCCACTCCTCCTCCACCACTTTGTAAAGCTCCATGGTGGCTCTGGCGTCCTCCACAGAAGAGTGGCCCCTCTTCCCGGACTGAGGACACAAGAGAGGACGACTTTAGATGAAACATTCTCACAACTAACAGGGTTCCTTTAAGCTGCAGTTTAAATCTGTCAGTGTCTACAGACTAAAGTGGATTTCAGCCACTTGCTAAATGCTTATAAAGAAAGAACTTAAAACCTAACAAAAGGTGTAGGGATGTCCCGTCTAGTTTTTTGCCCCTAATCCTGATCTGAGTCATTTAATGTTGAGTATCTGCCGATATCGAGTCCCAATCTGATACTTCTGTTTTCCTAGATGATACATCTGCAAAGTTAGGGATGGGTATCGTTAAGATTTTAACAATACTGATACTCTTATCGGTTCTTTTGGGGTTTTTCTTTAGAGGAAACAATTTAAAATGAACAGATTTAACATTGCTTTATTTTCTCTGTATGTAAGTAGCTTGTATAAATCAGCATTTTGCTACAGCATTGCTTTGAAATCAATTTCAATTTCATTTCTAAACCCCAATATTACAATTCACTATTTGCCTCAGAGGCTTTACAGCAAGCATACCACACCCTCTGTCCTTGGACCCTCACAGCAGATAAGAAAACAAATCCTTGAACATGTAACATGTAGATGTTCCCCATGGCTTTACACTTTTCCACTTTTTTTCCCAGTCTAATCTGATAAGAACATGAAGGAAGGCGTTGCTATGAGCTGTGTGGGTGTATCACTTTTTACATGTGAAGCTTTAATTAAAAGCCATTGCAAACTTGATCTCACTTCTCACATTAAATCCACTGATAAATCCACACGTCAATGCCAAAATTTCTTAAATTGGCAAAGTAACAAAAAGCAAATTCTGCTGCCTGAGTCGTAAAGTCCAAGAGTGTGAGAGTGTAGCATGACAAGACATGAAGTTGGAAGTTTGCTCACATGTTGTAGCCTGTGTGAAGCATTTTACTGGACATTCATGTATTCATCTATGAAGATGGAGTAAATACGAACTGAAAACAAATCTGATTATTACAGTTGTACGATCCCCTGAGGAAGAAACTTTGCAATAACTTAAAAATGGTTCATTCACAGAGTTTTGTGGTTTAATAAACTCATTTTTTTCTCTTTGTGCAAAATAGATAAGTAATAAATACATTAGTCATCTTAAAAAGGGAAAAACATATTGTACATGTGTAGCTCAATGCCACTTCTCATAAATATGTGGGGTCCTTACCGTTGTATTTCTGATAGTGCACATTTGGTTTTTGCACCTTATTGACAACTCTTATTGTTCGTATTTTTTTATTTGAGTTCTATATATTTGCACTCTTTCCTCACATCTTTTAAAACTTGTATTCAGTCTCTCTCTGCGTTTTGCTGCTGTGGCCTTTACATTCATGAAGCAGCATTCAATTCACACTTGTGTTGCCATCCTGACGATTACATAAAAGACACTTGGGCATTTATTCAGACATGAGACCAGCATATTAAATGGCTGAGCTGTGTGTATGAAAGGTGCCAAGGGCTCCTGTACCTGGATGTCTCGGTTGAAGATGGCCTTGGTGAGTCTCTTCAGCGAGGCGCACTCGTTCGCGGCGAAGCCGGCCTTCTGGTTGAGCAGAGGGATTCGAGACGTGTCTCTGGTCAAGGCGCCGGGGTGAGAGTAACTGAGGACCTTGAAGTCATTGTGGATGGCGTGGCCAATCACCACCTTCCCCATGAGCAGCCTCAGTATCTGCCAACAGAGGAAACATTCACTCACAGATTCATTTAAAGGACAGTTTCAGCTCTGGTTCACAGTAAACAGACTGTTGATACATGTTGACCCGTCTGATCTATTCAGTGTCCCAGAAACTGCTAACGTAGAATTCAAATGAAAAACACAATTCTACTTAAATAAAAAATATCACTGCAGGATTTACAGACATGTTTGATTGCGGCTGTATTCAACAAGGAACCTAATAATTTGACAGTGGCCAACACTGGAAGGCTAATATGAATTTCAAATATTAGCATGCAAGCGTAACCCTGTGTGCTTTGTTTCTTAATGCAGCACAACTTTGAATAAAACATGATGAAGTTTGTCCCACAAGACAAAAAGAGATGCAAGGTTAAACAGGACAGGATGAACCAGGAAACAAAGAGAAACACTGCAAACAGTAGAAATCTGCATTAATGACACACACGTCTTCAGGTACTGGCTTTACAAAGTTACTTCAATGTCTTTGCATCAAATGAATAAATAGTAAAACAAATATTACTCAGCAATTTGCAGTGTTTTATTGTCTGGCAAAAGCACTTTTCCACTACATGCACTTAAAACTCTTATTTATAACCATTGCATACACTTGAAATGTGCAAACACCACATTCTAAGCATAAATTGGGATTCATAAAGAAAAGCTTGAAGAGGAAATGTGTGTAGATTTAGGGAAACTCTGACCCGTCTGACAGGTTAAACTGGAGACACATGGTGAGGTGATGAATTGAAGCCAGGTAGTAGACATTTGATGTGAGAGGAATCATTATGTGTTACATGTGTTACATGTGTCACATGTTATGGCGTCTCTCACACATTTAAGAGGGCGGGATATGATCCAGGCCGATCAGATGTGACGGATGTCCGGCTAAAACACACTAAATGACGTGTTTTAAATGACTTGCTCACCTCCTTCCTGGCCTCAAAGAATGGCGTGGCATTGATGAGGTCACTGTGCCGGATGCCGCTCCATCGTGTGCGGTAGTCAGTGACAGGCACGGAGGGGTTGATGAACTTATCGTAAACCACGTCTCCATCATACGACACCAGACTGCAGCGTGCCAGCCGGCTGATGCTCCCCTTCGGTCCCGTGCCCACCATCTCACAGTCAATCGCGAGGTACTTGGAGGGGTTTCCTGCTGATGTTTGCGTGGACGTGGGTCTATGGCTGCTTGACGTTGAGGGTGGGTGGGCGCTGCTTGTTGGTTTTAAGTTCACAGGTTCCTTTGGCTTTTCGTGGCTGCCTGTGTGGTTCACAGACACAGTCGAGGAAGGCAGGCTGTGTGTGGATGTCGAAGGTCTGGAGCTACAGTGTGAAGCGCTGGCTGTGCCGCTCGGACGAGGTACACTTGTGTCGTGTGTGGAAGTGGGGAGCAATGGATGCCTCGCGGATGCTCCGTTTAGGCGTGGACGTGCGTCACATCTGGACTGTCCCTCCCTGTGGTTGCTGGCGTCTCTACCTTCCAGGAGGCCTTTCTCCTTTAAATACCGCATCTTTTGACGAAGCCGCTGGTTCCTCCTCTTCCTGCTGGCTGTTACAGTTCTCGTCGGTGCAGTGTCATCAGAGAGGAACAAGTTAATGGTAAGGTCCGACATGGTTATGGTCCCGGTTCAGCAGAGGTCCAAAGTGATGTTCCTCAAAGCAATCGTGCAGATCTGCTTATGTTGCCCTTCAGTATGTCTTTACACTGTTTGGTCCAGTTTGTATCAGCTGACACCAGATTAAAAGGATCATCCTGCAACACAAACACAACGTCATTAAAAACCCTGTCTTCACTTGGATAACTTCCTCATAACCTGTGTGCAACCACCTGCAAGCTATAACAAGAATTTATGAAGGGCACTTAAACGCATCAGGACACTTCTACTAGAATATTAATTCCTAAATGTTCCTCAGGGTCAATAAAGTATTTATCTATGAAGTACTTGAGGTTAGCTCCACCTTTACAAGCTGCAATATTTACAGGATAGTTCAGATTTTTTAAATTAGGGTTGTATGAGGCACTTACCCTAAAAACTTAAATCAAAAGTCTAGTCCCAATTAAACACCCAGTCCCTTTTACTTGCCCGGTGTGGCTACACATTCTGACAAATACATGCCTCAAATTATGTGTCCATCCATTCCTCGATCAACCTGTAAGTTATTCAAATTCCTTTAGTGTGTAAGGGTGCTCAGATCAAAAGAATCAAAAGGGTTTTTCATAAAAAATTAATCCAAGTTGAGAGGATTGTTTTAACAGGTAAAGTGGTAATTCAATGGTGTTCATTATGTCTTCAGCTTCTGATAATCACTTTAGTTGTTCCTTTATCTCAGACACACGTTAAGGTGTTACATACCTTTTTAGGCTTCTTGACATGTTTCGACGAAAACTTCCGTCTTCCTCAGAAGTGTCACTTGGTGGTGGTTGTGACACGTCTTTATCAGCTGATCTGTCAGTCAGCTGATGTTAGGGAGGCGTGACCGTCTCCCTTCTGAGGAAGGCGGGAGTTTTCGCTGAAATATGTCAAGAAGCCTAAAAAGGTATGTAACACCTTAATACATGTCTAAGATAAGAGAACAACTAAAGTGACAACACTGACAACACTGACATCAACAAGCCTGTTGATGTCAGTGATTTAAGCAAATAATAGCCGGACTACTAATTGAAGTGTTGCAGTATCCAGTGTCAGTGTCAGTGTTAGGGCTGCAGTGATACACCACTTATAAAGGTATACCATGATATAAAGCTGATGGTCATCATACTGTGCACATTTGCTTATATATGATATGATATTCATTAACATAATGGTGTCAATTATAGTAATAAAATATTTGTTCAACCAAACATAACCTTTCTGTGTTCATTCCTTTAACGGTCAGTCTGACTGATGATATTATAAATTGAATATATATGGATGTAAAATCCCTAATACGTTTAAGTGCAATGTAAGGCACCATAATACTCTGGTATGAGTCATTCTGCATGATGAGTATTTTTAGTTTAGGTACTTTTACTAGAGTACGATTCTGAATGCAGGACTTTCACCTGTAACGCAGTATTTGTACTCTGTAGTTGTGCTAGTTTTCCTTAATTAATTAGCTTAATGTGACATGAAACAACCTGCATTTGTTTATCTTGCACCCTACTGTACAAGTGATTTACAAGCTACTGACACAGGGCTGTGTACAAACAGGTGAAGTCCACAGAAAATGTCCTAATTAGCTCGTAAATGTAAAACATGCTAACTAATCTGACGTAGCAGGACACAGACGTTAGCCTCCACCGACCGTTAGCTCGCTAACGCTACCTGAGCTAACGGCTAATTCAGCTCAGCGCGGTCGTGTCCGTTAATAGTTTGATACCGAAAGATTCCCGATAAGGAAATATCTAAAAATAACTTTGTGAAATATAAAACCAGACCTGCTGCTGCTGCTGCTGCTGCTGCTGCTGCTGCACCACACCGTGCGGGCTCCTCACGCTTCTTCCTGCTCACAACAAACCATCTACATCCGGGACATGCTGCCTTCAGGGACAGCCAGAAACTGGGATAAACAAATACTACTACTAATATTGGACGCATTAACTGTCTCACATTTCTCCAAAGGTCACAAAAGTACATTAAATTAAATTTTAAATAAATTGAATTATTAACACATGATATCCTGCAGCAGAGACGCTAAAGAAGGTGATCTGGATTTCACGTTAACTCATGTTGTTTCTGTCTTGAAGAACCTGAGACATCTTTTATTTTGTATCATTAATGTACACTCACATAATAATTTTGGCAATTTTTGGCTATGAAATAGAAAATATCCCACCATTTGACACATACCATATTCTAATTTGCAAAGATCACCTCTCCAAAGAAATACCAGATATGGTCAGTATCATCGGAATTATGGGTAAATATTACATTCACAATCACCCTTGTTAACCTGGTGCAGAAATAAATTAAATAGTATTTTTCTGCTGTATAAATACCACATGATAACAGAATGTAAAAGGTCTGTCAAAACTATGTCGCAATATCTGGTATTCTGCCCAAGATAAAAGGATTGTTTTGTATTATTTATTAACTGGGTTTGGCTCTGTTACCATATGGGTTTACTGTGTCTCATAATATATGGCATTAAACACATTTATTTTCACAATTTACATGTATTATTGTTTATTTTTTTGTTGAAATATCTCTCTTTTTTCTGTTATTAATGTAAATTACAGCCTTGCCATTTTGACTTTGTTTTGAATCTTTCTGTGTTGTTTGGAAGAATGCAACCTGCATCATTCTTATGACGATATGTATTGTTGAATTATCCTAAATAATTTTTGAACTGCCTTTAATAATAATAGTAATAATAATAATAATAATAATAGCACCAGTATAGCACGCATAGCACCTTCCATACTAGAGATGCAGCACAAATTGCTTTACAACAAGAGCAGTGTAAGCACTGAGTGCTTCACATGAAAATAGACATAATGAACATAAAACAGACTTAAAATCTTTTTAAAAATCATGAGATGAAATAAATAATAAAACCTCGTAAATCATCACATCATGAAATCATAGAATTCTAAAACCATCATCATAAAATCAAGCAAGAAACAACATTTTAAAAGAGTTGCAGCAGCAAGAAGCATAAACAGAAAAATCTTCAGACCTGGTTTAGGATGGTCAGAGTGAGTTCAAGACAAATATCGACTTTAAAATGAACTATCAGAATCAGCCAACATGCTTTTTCTTATTTTGCTGAATGAAAGAATATTACATACATTGAAAAGCATTCTATCTCATGTCCCCATCAGCTGGAGGGCCATCAAACATACACGTACAATATGATGTTAATTCCATCACAGAAGAGACTTGATGATCACTAAAATTAGGTGGGAAAAAAGTGGATATATCGATATTGGTATTAGTTATCAGCCAAGTGAGTTGTTATATATCAGCATATCGGATATCGTGCATCCCTACTCAAAATTGTTCTGGTAGAATAAATGTGAAGAATGCAGCAGTTAAGATGAAATGTCACCACTCATTAGAGCAGAGCCGACTAACTAAGTATAACATATTGGTTAGGAGAGGAATTAAAGGGGTGCATGGGAGCATCCCAATCTGACCCTACAAACAGATTAAGAAAAAATACAAACCTATATAAAACAGCAAGGCCAAAGTAACAATAAATAGATATCTGAATAAAAATGAATCAATAATACATGTACATGGTGAAAATAGATGTGTTTAAGACAATATATACTATGAGATACCAGAAATTGTGACGTAATTTGACAGACATTTTATATTCGAGTATGAGTTAATATTTGTAAAAATGCTTATTTCATTAATTTCTAAACCAAGTTAATGAGAGACTACATTCAGTGCTTATGTACGAGCGCCGAAACCGGAATTTACTGGAAGCACCTGAACGCATCCTACATGTGTAGTGGAAGCTAAGCTAGCTGCTAACCACAACAAGCATTAGTGAAGTGAAAGGCGATGATTTAGTGTTACATAAACCGATTTTAAGTACCGTGAGAGTTAGTTTGTACTTTTAGACACTCTTCGTCCAAACTGGGGAGAATAACGCAGCACTAACAGGCTAACTTGTGTTAGCATTAGCTTCCAGTCTTGCAGTCCCATGTCAGTGAGCTGTCAGCAGTGAAGGATGTGGAGATGTTGACACCAACTCTTTCAGCAGGACAACAGAGAGACTTGTCCGAAAGACTCAGCGCTTTCCTGTCTCACTACAGCCACGTATCCGACTCCTATATTATTGTGAGTGTGGATGACTGACTTGTTTACAGCTTCCCCTGTTGTGTTTTGACCCAGCTGTGCTAGAGGAGTGGACTGTTGGTATGTTTTGAAACAAAGATGCTTTAAAATCACGCTGTCTTGGAAACTTACATACTTGATAATGCACATTTTTTATGGCCTAAGCAGATATGTTTCACCCAAATTACTGAGCCCTTCTCCTCTTCCAAGATAACCCATCCACCTGACAGATGTGGCATATCAAGATGCTGATTTAAAAGCATCATTACATCATCTTAAATATGACTATTGAGTGCATAAAGAAGTCCTAGATTTTTAACTTTAATCTGTGAAAATAGGAACAAAAGAGATTTTGTGTCCACCGATTGTGCCTTTGAGAGATGTATGCAGTGGTGAAATGTAACTAAGTACATTTATATTTACTTAAGTAGTTATGTATTTCCATTTTTGCACCTGACAGTGTTGTATAAGTACTTTACTAAAGGACAGGATCCTCAAGGATATTGATCACTACCAGCCAATTTCACTGCCCTCTGTGTTTGAACTCCTGTAAATCATCATAATCAGCTGCAGCAGAGACTCACTGAACTCAGGTATATTCTTGAGTTGAGAACAGGGACGCACCGATCTGATATGTGGATCGAATATCGACCCCGATATCATCAAAATAAATGGATCGGGTATCGGAAAATGCAACCAATACCTGAGGCGATTCTTTCCTTTTACATCTATTGTGACGCGAGCTACGTCATACGCCATGGAGCGAAGGAGAGAACCTGCTGTGTGGAGGTGTTTCACACTGAACACTCCAACAAGCCCGACGGCACTTTGTAACGTCTGCAAAGTGAATGTTGCTAGGGGTGGTGGTAGTACCGCCAAGTATAATGCCACCAATTTAATAAAGCATCTACAAAAACATCACCAAACGGAGCACCAAGAGTTCCAGCGGTTGAGCAGGTCTAAAGGAGCAGGAGGTAATACTACACAGCAGTTAACGTTAGCAGATGCGCTGCAAAGAAGAGAGAAATTCCCCAGCAATAGCGCAAAAGCTGTGAAAATTTCTGAGAAAGTGCTGGAGTACATTGTTTTGGATGGACAACCAATGACGGTTGTTGAAAACGTGGGCTTCCAATGTTTACTGGATCACCTGGAGCCACAGTAGAATTTGCCGTGGGCAAATATTTTTCTGAGACCGCATTGTCGTGAATTTACGAGAAAGTGAGCAAACACTTGTCTCAAGAGTTACAAGATGTAGATGTAGATTAATCTGTTTCATCTTGTTTCATTTTATCTCAGGAAAGAACTGTGTAGTCATCAGTGCCTGATGCCTCTAGTCTTTTCTGTTCTACATGTAAAGGTATATAGCTTTTTAAGTCAACCATGGTATCGAATCGGTATCGGCTGACACTCAAAGCCACAGCATCGGGATCGGGATCCAAACTGAAAAAGCTGGATCGGTGCATCTCTAGTCGAGAACGGCTGCATGGAAAGCATCGCCTAGATTTCTGTTTGTAACCAACTGGATTCATATAGTTTCTCTAATAACGGTCACTTTGTTATTTTCCCTGCAGGAGTTCTTCACTGAAGATCTCTGGCATACTCTACCCGACACCTGGCAGCAGGTGTTGCAGGACCTGTCCTACCCACAGATTGCAGACCTGTTACTGGATGCCGCACATGGAGACCGGAGGTACTGCTGGATAGTACATTTACAAAGTCTTACTACAAAGAGTAGAGCGGGGAAAAACTAAAACAAATAAAGCAGGAATAATCTTTATGAGACAAGGAACTGAAGCACAAAACAGCAAAGGGTCAGGACATAATATCAAAGCATTACAGGAAGGGTTTGCCTCATGTTGACTTCCTGGACAGTTGTGAAGTTTGTTTTTGTAAATTCTGGCTGCAAGTAGTTTTTACTCTAGACTATGAGGGGTCTCAGGCTGCAGCTAACTTCATATTGAGTAAAAAAGTTCTGAAGTTGCTAATGTGGAGATGCTAAAAGCACGTGAATATCGTCTTCTCCAACAGTCTGATTATTGTTGTGTCGGTGTAATTAATTTGTAGTCTGGCAGCATGGACCCCTTGTGAGATATGTTGACAGTGAGATTAATATGAAACACTGCCAGCCTCATGATCTGATCATAATAAGAGTTTGTCGTTACAGATACCCGTCGGTGTGGCCTCTGTCTCTCTTGGCGTTTCGTGCCACAGCTCACGCTCTGGCGTTTCCCAGAGAGTGCGGGCGGGAGCAGGGCCGGACAGCGAGCTCGGTGAAACCTGAGGAGTTCCAGGAAAACCAAAGTCAGAGCTCACTGCTGGGACACATATTCAGGAAACACGTCAAACCCAAGAAACAGCATGAGATCCGCAAGCTGGGCACGGTACAGGGTTGATTATTTGCTACTGTCACTGTGTTTTAAAGTAGAATTTAAATGAACAGCTCTTCTGTTAACAGTGTTTTTAATCTGTTTCCCTTTTTTGAATCCCAGCTGGTAAAACGACTTTGTGAGCAGACTGACTGCAGCAGTGTGGTGGATGTGGGCTCTGGACAGGTATCAGTCAATCCTACTGTCAGAAAACAGCTGCTCACTGTAGTTTTTATCAAACAAAAAGGAGGAAATAGTGACTTTGATGGGGACTATTTTCAGCAGTGGATTCATCCACATTTGGGTTAAATGAGTATTTGTGTCAGCAGGACGGTGTATGTGGGACTGCGTTAAAACAAACTACAGTGTGTGTGTTAGTGGTGATGTAGGAACATGTGACACAGTGTGGCTCATTAACATGTTTTTAATGGCACTTTATGCCACAGAAGAAGAAGAGGAGATGTCAGGCTGTAGATACACAAACTGTACTTGTTAGAGGATACATTCACCGTTGGTTTTTGTCTTGTGATCACGTGTACGTCACATAAATATCTGTAAAATTATTACACATTAAATCCTGAGTTTTGCACCGCTCTGCTCTGAACAGGGTCATCTGACTCGTTTCCTGTCCTTTGGACTCGGGCTGTCTGTGACCGCCATTGAGGCTGATCACACCCTGGTTGCTATGGCGTCCAGGTTCGACCAGCAGTTACTGTGGGCCTTGGAGAAGGAAAAGCAGAAAAAGGTTGGTGCTTTGCTGAACGTGTGACACACTATTAGTCCACAGACAAAGGTTGGTTTTGAAAGAGCATTTATTTGTCAAAATCACTTTCGTTAAGCTTCATTAGTCTTCACTGATGCCTCTTTTCCACCGAATTAGCTCTGGTTCTTCAACCAGTTCTGTTCAGGATTCTTGGAAGCTCTGTACTCTGCAGGGAACCAACCTGTGTTTCCACCGGTTTTGAGCAGAACCATGATAATCAAGGATCAAAGGAGGGCTATGCACAAAGCATAATGGAAGTAAAGAGTAGTAGCGCAGTGGCAGATGGCATTGATTACCTTTTATTCTGTTTTTATCCTAAAAACAAGCATGGACCATGAGAGGTTCCTAAAAACCAAACATCGAAGCTTTTTGGTATTTGTTGGGTTTGTCAATTAGAGTTACACCTTTCACATAGAAGAAATCATTTAAAGAAGTATTCCACTGCTGCAAAGATGTTCCTTACATTAAACCGGGCCGTCTATGCAGAAGGAGACACAATTACTTTTGAAACTGGTGCTACGTGACCAGAGAAAACAAAGATGGGACTGTGACACTTGGTTTTGCTCAAGAGCTAGAAAACCTACAACTACCAGAATGCACTGCGCTACACAAGACCAATAAACGCTCCTACTGATGGATGACATAATGCAAGCTTATGTCGTTTTAACGTAACAATATGATAAACGGGTGGTAACAAACAGTGTTGAATTACAGTTAAACAGTAACTTTAAATATGTTTCTGAAAACTTTGAGTTGAGAAATGGGCAACGCAGTAACAGAATCTTGATTATTTGATCAGCACTTCCTGGTTTTACCGTTTGAGAAACAGAGAGAGGGAGGTGGGTCTCTCTTTCTCTGTACTCTTTGTGTCCATGGCGGCGGGCATACGAAAATTAAAAAATACAATCAGTAGTTTGAGCAAGAGCCCAAGAGCCAGCGAAAATTTGCTGTATGACGTATTTCACTCTCCCCACTCTGTAGGGAGATCTGGGCACTGGTAAGATGGAGGGAAGTTTGCCACAGTTAATTTGCACATACTACCCACATTGTTATGATACAAAGTTGGTTTAAAATCCGCAAAGTGTCCCTTTATTACATTATTCATATAAAAATATTATAGCAGCTTTAAAGTGCTTTATTTACTATCGATTATATCAACCCATCAGAACCAAATTTGGTAAGAGGGATGTCATATTTTGACAAGCTCTCTGAGGGAAATTGTGATTTGTGATATTGAACTTTGTAAATAAAATTGAAATTGAACTGAAATGTTTATTTGTACAGCCCTTTGAGATATTGGGCTTATAGATTTTGACTTGACTTGATAAACATCTTTCTTCCTCCTAGAGCTGCTCCTTTCTGGTCCCAGCTTCACAGTCCTCTCCCCGCCACGTGGCCGGTTGGGTAAACCCCAAGGCATCATGGGAGGCCTTCATCAAGCAGCTGAGTGCGGCAGATTGTGTCTCCGAAGGTTCCCCGACTCCGTCTGGACCGAGCAAAAAGAAACTGCGGGGCTCTGAGCATGAGCAGTCCACTTGTGTTGTCCAGACTCCATCGTGTTGTGCTTCCACAGACTCTGACAGTCGCTCACTGGACTCTGAATCAACATCACAGCATCCGTTAAACACGTCTGTTGAGGAGTCATCTGCTGAAAACTGCTGCTCGTGTGTGCAGCCTGTCTGTCAGGAGGCGGTATGTCCTCAGGAGAACAGCCCAGACTTTGTCCTCACCGGTCTCCATGCCTGTGGTGACCTCAGCGCCACCCTCCTCCGCCACTTTGTCAACTGCCCACACGTACGCGGCATCACCTCTGTGGCGTGCTGCTACATGAAAATCACCACCAAAGAAAATCCCTCCCCTCCAGGACGGGTAGCAGCTCCACAAACATCCAGCCAGGAAGAACTTCACTCAGAGTTCGGCTACCCGATGAGCTCCTGGGTGCGAGGGCTGCCGGGGCATCAGTTGTCCTATAAGGCGAGGGAGGGGGCGTGTCATGCCATTGAGGACTATGTACGGAGGCTTCGGGAGGAGAGCGAGCTGCTGAAGACACACTGTTACCGGGCGATGCTGGAGACGTTCATCAGGGATACGAGGCCGGATCTGCGCAGGGCCGGAATCCAGACCATAAAGAAAGCCCATCTGCTTCCATTCACAGAGTGAGTCAACACTGCAGCCTCCAGTTTACAACATGTCTAATGTTTGTGTACTGCGCTGCTCAGAGGAGGAAGTTCACTGAAGTCTTAAACTGTCCAAACAAATCTAAATTATTGTGGATTTTTTTGTGCTTGATCTGTTATATACACTGTTTTAACTACAGTAGGGGTGTCACAGGTTAACGCCACCCTTCCTGCTGTACTCAAAGATTCCTCAGGTTTATGCTTCACTTCTCTGTAGAGCTTGGGTACGGCTGAGAAAAAAGTAGTAGTAATTCTTCTTATAAATCAGGAGATAAAGAATAAAGTCTCTTAAACTCAGCTGAGGTAAATAAAGGTCACTATTAATGTAATAGAAATGTCCTCGTCTGTCTTCATCCCTCTCAGGTACGCCCGCCTGGGTCTGGCACGGGTCAGCCTGCCTCCTGAGATGCCTCTGGACCCGGAGCGGGTGGAGGCCATGTTGAGGCAGCAGAGCAGGGTGGTGGTGTATTTCAGCCTGTCCCTGCTGCTGGCTCCTGTGGTGGAGACGCTGGTGCTGCTGGACAGGATGATCTACCTGCAGGAGAACGGTGAGCGGCTGGATGCTGTGACACGAACAAACTGCCGTGTGTTTCCTTCAGCTCTAACTGAAGCCTCGTCTCTCTGCAGGTGTGGACAGTCAGCTGGTTCCTCTCTTCAACCCAAACTTTTCCCCAAGAAACTTTGTGCTGGTGGCTCTGAAGCCCCGTGGATAAGGAGGAGGAAAATGGGAGACTACACGAGACACAATGAAATATGACCCAAAAACAAGAGATCCAGAGTCCTAAGGTTGTTTTGTTCCTCTGTTTTTAGAGATGTTAAATAATGAACATTAAGGGGATTTTTTTTTTGCTGGCCTTCGGACATCTTCTGACACACATGTCCTTCCTGCTATGGAGCCAATCAGATTTTCAGCCTGGAACATGCTGGAGATCGAAAGCTTTGGCATCTTGCTGCTGCCAAAGTGTGCACTCAGTTCTGCTTCCATAGACACTGACTGATTATTAGGATCCACCAAAAGATCTTGCCTGACATTAGACAGAAATGTCACCTCGTTACACTCCGTGTTCATCTTTGGTCTGACATTGTGTCCACTCTAAGTGACTCCAGTGGAGGAGGGGGATTCAATTTTCCCCCAAAAATAATCATTTTAAAGGAGCAGTGTGTCAGATTTAGGGGGTTCATTGCAGATTGGAACCAGCTGAAACTTCTCCCGGTAAGAATTCCTTCAGTTTTTGTTGTTCTGGAGGTTTTTACCGGGAGCTGAATTATCCACAGAGATCTCTTCCTCTCCGACCAGGTGATTTGAAACGGTAAAAACACTCCGTAAAGCAGTTTCAAGTTACACATGAGTGTTTCTTCAGACACTGTGTGTAGGAGATGGGCCCTTAACTATGGTGGCCAACATGAAAATGCAAATGTCCCAATCTAGAGCCAGTGTTTGGTTTGTCCATTCTGGGCGACTGTAGAAACATGAGATAGAGATAGATATAAACGGCTCATTCTAATGTAACAAAAACACAGCGATTCATATTTTCTGGTGATTTTACACCAAAGAAAACAGACTTAATGTATTCCATATCTGACAATATATCCCCCTGAATCCTTCACACTGGACCTTTAAGTCCACACTGATGCGTTTCCATGCCAACATTCTGGTTTTGCTGGGGTTTTAAGAGTGAAGTTAAGCGAAGTAAAAACAAACCACAATGTCAGGCAATATTGGAAAACATGTTGATTCAGAACAGCCTCAATGGCAACGTCTGTCTTCTCTACAGCGCTTGCCATTGTTGTTATGACTGACAACCACTTAATAACAGTGTAAGTGTCGCCCACGGCTCTCATTGGCTGTTTTTTATTTTAACCAAGAAGCCACTGTTTCATGTCATGATGCAGACGAATCAGTCAACTCGAACTTGTTGGAGTGGGCGGATTGAGAGGTCTGGACTCAGGTAACCAAAGATCATGTTTTCATAGGTTTGTCATGAAATTCAGCACAAACCAAGGCATAGTTGTTTTGTTGTTGTTATTTTTTAAGAGGAGACACACCAGGTGAACATGGTAACATTTGTATCTCAGAGATGTCACCATGAAACGTCTCCAGTTGATTTCTTACAGAAAGTAAGTTATTTTTTATATTGCACATTTGGTGAAATTGTACATTCAAATATGCAAATGAGGCACTGTCTGCCTGGATTTCCAAAAATCTGAACATTTGATAAAACCAGGTTTAAAACTCTTTCATTTTGCTGTCAAACTGAGTCAAACGTTTTTACAGAGGGAATTTGGATATCTGTTTTTATCACACCGTAAGTGTCAGACAATACTGTCAGCCATTGTAAAAAAATCAATTTTCGGCATGTTTTCAGGAATAAAATGTTCAGTAAATCAGGCTCTGAACAAACCCCACAGTAAAACCCTTCAGGATATAAATAGGAGTAAAACTGTAAAGTTTGAGGAGTGTAAGTGCTGCTGAAGTTGTCCCAGAGTTTGAGAAATAACTCATTTTGAGAAAACAGCCTTGAAAGATAAGATTTTAGACAAAAATAAGACAGTGGGGTAAAAATGTTAACTAACAGATTTCACCATGAAACTTCCCCAGTTGATTACTCAGGCTACATTAAAGCCACAGTGTGTAGGAATTTCTCCCATCTAACGTTGAAATCATATATTGCATTCAAACAGATGGCGCACTCTAGCGCCTCACTGTTTCAAGCGCGTATTGCAATAACGGTAGCCGCTGTGTACCAAAAAGCTATGATAACATTGATGAAACCATGTCACACAGACACACGCGACGTGAGTTGACAAACCCCCTCTTCACCATGCTGGCTGTGTTTACAACGTAGGACTGTTGGGGCGGGTGTAAATCGAAACAAACCAATCACGTCCTGTTTTTTGACAACTGACAAGTGGCTCACCCTCACACACCTCATCCCTCTCCTCGCATCACTGCACCGCTAACAGCGGCTAACAGCTGTTAGCAGCCAGTGGGACTGCCCTGTGATTGCATTACCTTTCTCCTTCAGCAGCTCTCTCCACCTGGGAAAGGCGACCCCGATGTTGACCCTCGTTTTTGAATTGGCCGGTCACGGTGCCTTTTTGATTCCCTTTTGCGCTTTCTTGGCGATGAGGATTCCGTCTCCCGTGATGCTGCATATGCATGATCCTGCATTATGCTCAAAGACTTTGTTTCAAATTTGCCATGGTAGTAGAGAAGCGCCTCTTGCTCCTCTCCTTCGGCTTCTCAGTCACGGAGCGCTGGCCTGGCTCCTTACAGAACCCCCCAGACGACTTACCTGCACAATGTACATCCGAAATTCTCCTTTTATGAGAATAAGTCAGATTATTGGTGGAGGTAATAGTACACCAATGATGACATATTAATGAATGCAGACATCGATTTTTGCCGATTAACAACTGAAAATATTACACAATGTCCCTTTAAGACACTTTTTTCATTACAAGTTTTCTGAAATATGATTATCTAATGACATTTGTGCTTTTTGCAAACATTTCCAGAACAGAAATCTGAACTAAGATAAACCTAAATGCTTATTGTGTATGTTTTCTTTCCACTAGTCTAAAACAAGACGTGTTATGGAAACAAAACAGCCCAAAATCTCAAAATTTACCAGTGCATTAAAATGCATGTTTTCACCCAGGGTGTCTCCCCTTAAAATGTCAGTCTGTGATCAAGTGTTAGATTCATGTACCATCACCATCTCCACAGGAACACAACTAGCACTGCTAATAATATTGTTACTGATACATTTTCATTTTCATTGTACTTGAGTTTAAAAGAAATATTATCAATTACACAACAGACAAACACAAACTGTGTATTCATCAAACCTGTCCTGCTCAAATCCTTTGTGAGTCATGTCCTGTTGTACATTTTGGATCTTTCTGTAATTAAATACATTCATCAAAAGCTCTCATCTTTAAAAAAGTCTCACTGCAGTCTTTTTAGCTCAGCGTTCCTGAGAGAATCTACTAATCCTGTTTGTAGTTAAACAACATGATGCCACATGTTTGGTGTGAAATCCTGGAACTTGTGTCTTTATTTACAGGATTCAAAGTTCCAGAGAACTGAAGACAGTTGTTTTTAAAAATCACAACATGTTGACAGTTTATGTTCTCAATGCTATTAGTGTCGAAATATGTTCCATCCAGAAGTCAGGTTTGTTGTGCAACAAATTCTCACCCCCCACAGAAAGCACACAATCACAACCAGATGTTCTAACAAAGCTCATTATTCTCAGAGTAGGGCTGCTGCTCTGAGACCAGTTTGGCTCTCATTTTATGTTTAGCATCTTGTTGCAGCAGTGGTCCTAAATCAGTGCCTTGTTTGTAGAGACTCCATTCGTGGACTCGTACTCCACCTCCTGAGCAGAGCAGCAGAGACACACTCATCTCCAACCTCCAGAAGCTTTGTTAGACAGCACAGGACGGTTGAGATCACAGAGAGCCATGAAGCATTTGGTGTTGGTGGTTCTGGGTTTGCTGTTGTCTCCTCAGCGAGCACACAGCAAGTTACCTTGCAAGCCACTAACATCCAGCTTTTGTCAAGGTTTGGGATACACCACCACCCCATATCCAACTGGAGCTGTAGGCTACAACCTGCAGCAGACGGGTCAGATGATAGAGACGGCTTGTTCTCCAAACGTCGCCGCACTCCTGTGTCGTGTTGTTGTGCCCGAATGCGGCTCGGACGAAAACAGCCAGCTGAGGCCTTGCCGAGCGCTCTGTGAGAAGGTCAAGACAGACTGTGAGCCTGCCTTCAGAGCGAAGAGGTTAACCTGGCCGACAAAGCTCCGATGTGACACTTTATCACAGACTAACTGTGTGCAGGTCAGTATGAAAGCATGAGGATATCAACTCTTGAAAATTCACTTATTCAGTTTCTTGCCCAGATGAAGATGAGAACATGGACACCTCTCTCATTTCTGTACATTAAATATGAAGCTACAGGAAGGTTAGCTTAGCACAAAGACTGGAAACAAAGGGAAACAGCTAGCCTGGCTCTGTCCAAAGGTTACAAAATCCACCTACCAGCACCTTTAAAACTCACGAATAAACTTGTTACATCTGTTTATTTAAACTCTACAAAAACTGCAGTGTAAAAACGTCAATTTGTGGTTTGACTTAAGGAAGTCACTGCGCCCCGCCAAGAAATAGTCCGGCACATAACCTGCAGTAAAACCACCAATGTTGTTTTTACACTTTAGTTTTTGTACAGATTTAACACTTGAGATGTTTGTGAGGTTTAGAGGTGCTGACAGGTGGATTTTGTTCACTTTGGACAGAGCCAGTTTAGCTATTCCCCTTTGTTTCCAGTCTTTATGCCCTTACAGAGGTTAAGTGGACAACAGGGCCAACCAGAAGACCGGTGTCCCATCAGGACTCAGACAAATCCTGGTTTGAGTTTTTTGGTAAAAAGGGAAAAAGCAGTTGTGGCTGGTGAAAACTACAGAAGTGCGAAAATTCACTGATTTATGTTTCTGTTCTTCCAGGGCCAAGGCCCCGCTGTACGTCCAACACCCGCTGGAGTATGTCAGCCAATCACTATCGCTCTCTGCCAAGACCTGACGTACACTGACACCATCATGCCCAACACGCTGGGCCACAGAAATCAGGAGGAAGCAGCACTGGAAGTACATCAGTTTTTCCCGCTTGTAAAAGTGGAATGCTCCCGTCACCTGAAGACTTTCTTGTGCTCCGTCTACACTCCCAAGTGTGTTTCAGGCAAAGCTCGTTCTCCCTGCAGAACGCTCTGCGAGCAGGCGAGGTCCGGCTGTGAATCACTGATGAACAAGTTTGGCTTCCAGTGGCCAGAATCCCTCAGGTGTGAAGCATTTACGACAGAGTCCTGTGAAGGCGTAAGTCTGCTCTTTCTTGACCTTAAAATGAAGATGAATAGATGTTTATGTCTTTGATTGTCAGGTGATCTAATTAAATACATGCTCTGTGTTTAATTAATCTAAAGCACATACATCAACTTTTGCAGTGAAAGTATTTTTAAAAATTCACAATTGTCCCCCTGTCCTCTACCACAGGTAAGTATTCTTTTGAGCTGCTTGCGTGGCCTCTTGTGTGACATTATACCAGGCAAAATAACTCAAATGAAATAAGTTTCCCACAGACAAATCATTGTTGAATAAAGTCACTTTTTAAAAGGCACTTTGGGTTTGATGCACATGAGTGATGGAAACCACAACAGCCAAAAGTATTCAAAATTCACTGGTTTATGTTTCTGTTCTTCCAGACTGAAGACATGACTCAAATATCCTCTGCGGCATGTCAGACAATCACTGTCCCTCTATGCCAAGACCTGCCGTACACTCAGACCGTCATGCCCAACATGCTGGGCCACACAACTCAGGAGGATGCAGCCCTGGTAGTGCAGACGTTTCTACCGCTCATACAAGTGGGGTGCTCCCCTCATATGAAGACTTTACTGTGCTCCGTCTACACTCCTGAGTGTGTGTCAGGAACACCTCGACCCCCCTGCAAATCACTCTGCGAGCATGCACGCTCCGGCTGTGAGCCAGTGTTACAAAGGTTTGGCTTCCCGTGGCCAGAAGCCCTCAAGTGTGAAACATTTACCACAGAGTCCTGTGAACACGTAAGTCTGCTCTTTTTATTTATTTAAGTGTGGCCAATCCTGTGTAATAGTTTATCATTGTGTTGTTTTTATCATGTGCACTTATCAAACACCTTGTGAAGTTTCGAAAGGCGCTACAGAAATAGTTACTGTAAACTCTTGTCTGACACAAGCCACGCTGTACAAGCTGCATTTTGCCAAAGGTAGCACCACAGCAAAAATAAAACTCTAATTACCATCTCGCAGTTGTACGCCTCCTTACACAAGTCAGGTTTTACTGGTTTTACCCCAAGCAGCACAGAAGATCTATACATTCACCACAGTTTCAAGAAAAGAGTCATTCTTGAGTTATGGACAAAAACATGTTTTGTGAGATCACAGTGACCTTGACCTTTGACCGTCAACCACTTAATTATGATCAGTTCATTCTTGAGTACAAATAGATCTTAATGCCAAAATTAAGAATATTCCCTCAAGGACTTCTTGAGATATTGCATTCGAGAGAATGAGGTGGATGCAAGGTCACAGTGACCTTGACCTCTGACCACTAAAATCTAATCAGTTCATCATTGTGTCTAAGAAGATGTTAGTGCCAAATCCACTGAGGTGGACATTAGAGTTATCTATCTATCTTGAAGAAATTCCCCTCAAGACCTTTCAGAGATATTGCATTCACAAGAATGAGATCGATGCAAGGTAACAATTACCTTGACCTTTGAACTATGACCACCAAAATCTAATCAGTTCATTATTGAGTTCAAGTGGATGTTTGTGCCAAATCCACTGAGGTGAGCAATAAAGTTTTCCATCTATCTATCTTGAAGAAATTTCCCAAAAACCTTCTGTAGATATTGCCCTCATGAGAATGAGATAGATGCAAGGTCACAGTGATCTTGACCTTTGACCACCAAAATCTAATCAATTAATCACTGAGTATAAGTGAATGTTTGTGCCAAATTTGANTAAGTGTGGAAAACATGCAAAAAAGTAAGAAATCAGGAAGGGGGCAAACACTTTTTCACACCACTGTATCTTGAAGAAATTTCCAAAAGACCTTCTGTAGATATTGCCCTTATGAGAATGAGATAGATGCAAGGTCACAGTGACCTTGACCTCTGACCAACAAAATCTACTCAGTTCATCACTGAATATAAGTGAATGTTTGTGCCAAATTTGAAAAAATTCCCTCAAAGCGTTCCTGAAATATACTTACATACATAGTATGAACGGACAACCCGAAAACAGCAATGTCTCCGGCCACAGCTATCGCAGGTGCGGAGGTGTATAAACAAAGGCCACACAAGTCTGGCCAAAGGTAATCAGACTTGGAGTGACCGTGTGCACTTGTGTCTCATTCCAGTATGGAGTGGGCAGCAGCGGGGGCGTCTGCGAGCCGATCACTATACCAATGTGCCAGGGCCTGTCCTACAACCAGACCATCACTCCAAATCTACTGGGCCACACGAGTCAGAGAGAGGCGGTGATGAAGATGTCCTTTTTCAACTCGATGGTGCAGACTATGTGCTCGGTGGACATACGGCTGTTTGTGTGTATGGTGTACGCCCCCGCGTGTGTGGCAGGGGAGGTGAAGCGGCCCTGCAGGTCTTTCTGTGAGAGGGCCAAACGGGGCTGTGAGGGTCTGATGACCAGCTTTGGTGTTTCCTGGCCAGAAGAGCTGCAGTGCAACTCATTCCCAGAGGAAGCGTGTATATCAGTAAGTAATGGAAACCTTGTCGATATATAAAGAAGAGTGCAGTTTGATAATAGAAGTGAATCTGAATGTTTTCCATTAGATTCCTCTGTGTTTATGGAGCTTTACATGACTTCTTTCTTTTCTTTCACAGGAAGACAGCAGGCCTGATGTAAGTGTTTCCAAAAAAATATGTTAATTCTATTACTCACAATATGACATTTATATTTTAGATTTGGTGCACAGGGGTGTACAGGTAGCCTTCAGGCCAAGTTTTCGTCGCCATCATGGTTTTTTTTTTTGGACCCAACCAGCAGCTGGAATTTTAGTTTTGGAGCATGTACAATATTTTAGGAAATAAATCCCTGCCAACATTTTAGGGTCATTTTGTGCAATAAAGCCATATTTACTGTACTCACTGTATTTCACCCCAAGGTTAGATAAAGTTATTGCATGTTGTGTGAAGCAGATCTTTGTTCATCTGTCTGTCCTTGTTTCCAACAGATGCTGACTGCTGAAGGTGTTCTTGCTAAGCTGAATGCTGGTGGCTACTCTGTTCACGGCAAAAGTCAGTTTATTTTCCACCAATCTAAATGACACTGTCTAAACATCTGAATTAGACAAACTCTCATGGTTGTCTTTATTCTCTCCCATGTAGCCTTAAGTCTGAAGACAGCCCACCTGCTGTTGACTCTCATGGACGTATCCTTTACTGATCTGTTAATCTGCTTAATATTTACCGCCATATTTATTTGTCACAAAGGTCTGGGAGCAGGCTCCATCACTGCAGTGCTTAAGTGTCTCAACAGAAGGTAAACTCAGTCTGAATGCCCTGGATGGAATATGTGATCTTTGACTCTTCATTCAGCTCTAGCCATCATGCAATAAGATGTTATAAAGAGATATACGTTTTGAATTTGTTTTATTTATTTAAACTATACTTACAGTACAACAATTCATTTACTTTAGAATTTTTCTGAAATTTCACATGTTTAAATTTGCAAATGAGGCATTGTCTAGTTGAATATGCACTGATTTGCACAGGATAAAGCCAGGTTCAAAATTCTTGTTTCACTTTGTTGTCATATCAGAGTCAAAAGTTTTTGGAGAGAGAATTTTGGATATTTTTTGTTTTGTGGGGGCTGGACTTAAATGCTCTCTGTCTCTACAGATATCACCATAAAACTGGATTACTTCCATTAAGACATTATTTTTCATATTACAAGTTTTCCGGAAATTTATTTTTAAATATGAAAAGAAGCATTATCTAATTAAAGATGTGCTTTTTGAATAAATTTCAAGAGCAGAAATCTGAACTAAAATAAACCTGTCTGAAAGAAGACATGTTGTAGAAGCAAAATAGCCCAAAATCTCACCTTAACCAGCACTCTCAGGCAGATAAGACTGGCGACCTGAATGTGGTGGAGCTCTTCAATCTGGAGCACTACGTTGCTGCTACCAGGAGGGAGTATCTGGAGAGCTACGAGAAGCGGACCCCACCCTCCGTCACTCAATACCAAATGAAAAGGGCTCTGTCCGCCCGAGGTAATAATATCGCCCTAAAAGCCTCTCCACATCTCAACAAAACAATAACTGAGTCAGTCTAGTCGTATCTGTGGCTTGCTTCAAACCATTATCATTTCTATCTGACAGAGTTTGAGTTAGAAGATGAAACCTTCAATGTTCTGTGGCGCGAGCACCACTCCGAAGGTGGCATCGACTACGATGACTTTGTGGCCTTCCTGACAAAACTTCAGATCCTCAGAGGTAACGGAAACCAAATTTAAGTGTGTCCAGCTCCACACTACATACTATCAGTAGTGAGTTAACAAAGGTTATTTACTCAAGTACTGTTCTGTCATTTTGAGGCACTTGTACTTGAGTATTTCCATTTTCTGCTACTTACTTATCTCAGAGGGACATGTTGTACCTTTTACAGCACTACATTTCTTTTACGAGTTTAGTTACTTTGCAGATACAGATTCATGATACAAAATATAATCAACAGATAAGTAATGATATTGTTTTATCAATAAGAATTTACTGATCTGTGGGGAAACTCACAAGCTACCCTGCAGTATATAAAGTAATAAATATACAAGATGTTTATCAATTATTTAAATGTAGCCCCACATGCACCAGCTGTAACATAGTATGTGGTGTCCACGTTGATACACCAATAATTATTATAATAATTATAATAATACATTTTATTTGTAAGCGCTTTTAACAAATGCTCAAAAACACTTTACAGTTTTTTAAAAATCATAAAATAGAGCTAAGTCAGAATATAAAACAGCAATAAAACAGTATAAAACACACAAACTTATGCATTAAAACCTGATTTAAAAAGATGACTTTTGAGCATGGTCTTGAATGTTGGGAGGTGTGTGCAGATATGGATGGGTTTGGGGAGTGAGTCACAGAGGGAGGGGGCAGCGATGGAGAAGGCCCTGTTCCCCCAGGTTCGGTGCTTTATCCGTGCAGGTAGTGAAAGGAGATTTCCTTCGGATGAGCGGAGGTCGCGGGAGGGGGTGTGGTGGTGGAGTAGGTGTGTGAGGTAGGAGGGGGCCTGGTTGTTGAGTGCTTTGTGTGTGAGGAGGAGGATTATGAACTGTATGCGATGTGTGATGGGGAGCCAGTGTAGGTTTTGGAGGACAGGGGTGATGTGGTCTCAGGAGCGGGTGTGGGTGAGCAGGTGGGCAGTGGAGTTCTGAATATATTGAAGTTTATTGAGGAGTTTGAGTGATGAGCCATGAGGGTGAGGGTATAATCCCATATTATGATAAACATTATTCTGAAATGGGTTATAATGCACATAGAGTCCACTTACTTCAAATATATTTTGATGCTTTATACTTTTACTTAAGTAAAATTTTAAATGCATGACAGATTATTTCAACACTGATTTTTCTAGTTTTACTTAAAGGTCAGGTGTGAAGGATTCAGAGGAGCGTTGATTCAGCTAATAGCTGATGGTATATGATATTCACAACTGTTTTCTTTTGTCTTTTGGCTGTAATCACCTGAAAATAAGAGTCCCGTTTTTGTTACCTTAAAATGAGCCATTTGTATCCACGTACAGAGCAGGTCCTCTTCCATGGAGTCCACCATGTTGTTTCTACAGGAGCACAGAATGGACAAATGAAACACTGGCTCTTGGGGCCAGCCGAGACAGGGCCATTGGTGTTTTGTTTTTTTTTTGCTTTGTTGCATCAGCCACTGTACTTTTCCTGCATGCTTGCAACACGCGAGAAGTTTCACTTCTGCAACCTCACCGCTAGATGCCACTAAATTCTACAAACTGGACCTTTAAGGGGGCTTTCAGACCTAGAGTTGGTTTGCTTTGGTCCCAATCTGGGACTAATCTTGTTTGAGTTGGTTTGTGTTCTCACGGCAGCATTTACAAGAGGACCAGATCAAATGCCTTGTGTGAGAAAGCTGCTCTTGATTGGTCAGAATTTCCATGTGGGAAAAATCCAGGAAGTAAAGCAAACGTTGAAGAAGAGTACACTTGCAAGATAAATGTGACACTTTCTAATGTCACAATGGAGGGACAACTACGCAGGTTGATTTTAGCGCTGCTCATCGTGGACTATATTGCTGTCATTGTTCATTTTAGTCAAACCATACAGTTTGAAAACGAGGCGCGGCTCCAACTAGAAAACAATGTTTTGATGCATTGGATGTGCTGAATGTGCATATTAAGGCAGTACAGGAGGAGGTGCACATTAATAATCCTCCAGGACTGTAACATGCTCATGTTTAACCCAAACAATGTGTCATGTGACTGCAGTTGCTTCACATCCAGGTCAGAACACCTTCTCACCACAAACCAACCGCACCAGAGTTCCTTTGGAACCAGACTGAGACCACCTCTTCAAGAAGGTCTCGGTCTGTTAGTGACACGATTTTTTTTCTTTATCAAACATGATTATGAATTCCACAGACTTTATGAACACTAACACGAGGAGACTCTTTGTGTTAATCATTGTTACACTGTGCACACATCCAGATGTCTTAAAAGTACTGAACATATCTGGATAAAATTCAGGATATTAATATCTCTTGATATCTGCTTCCTGTCTCAGATCGTTTCCAGGCTCATATGATGCGTTTGCCGTGTGACTGCATAGTGGCCAGTTTCTCTTTCAAGCAGGTGAGTTTAAATGTTTTCATTAATGCTGTCAAATCAACAGTACTTAATGTAGCAACGGCCCAAATGTTCTTCACTTACCTGTTTGTGACCCCACAAAGATAAAGATTTCAAGTACAGGAGGATCACTGTACTAAAAGAAATAGTTATTGACACACAACACACTCCACCAGCTGGTTAGTGTCTATAAAGGATAAGATAAAAAAAGGTATGAGCAGAGCATATTCAGCCTCAAGTTAATAGTCCCTGATAATAAGGAAATCTCCATTTCAACACAAAGTATTAAATTAATTGACATCTTACTGGTAAAGACTCCCAGTCAGTGCTATATCGTAGGCAACTGGACTTGCTTGTGTTTCTTGAAGACGTTTCGCCTCTCATCCAAGAAGCTTCTTCAGTCACAGAGTCGTCAAGGTCACATGTGAGTCGTTGATCCACCCTGCTATCATGTGTGTCATTAGGGTTAGATGGGTCCAGGTGTGAGTGTTAAGCCGTCTGGGGAGGGATCTCAAGACTGCATTGTAGGTGGGTGATAAGTGGTGTCGAAGGCCACCTCCTCTGTTTAACGATGGTTGTTCCAGTTTGAGGTAGATGGCTTCTTTCACACCTCTTTCAACCCATCTGTCTTCTCTGGCCAAGATGTGGACATTGCTGTCCTCAGAGGAATGTCACTTCTCCTTTAACTGGACAGCTGAGTCTCTCCTGTGCTGTGCCATAAGTTTGCACAATGCAGTCTTGAGATCCCTCCCCAGGCGGCTTAACACCCACTCCCACCTGGACCCATCTAACCCTAACGACACAAATGATGGCCAGGTGGACCAGCAACTCACCTGTGCCCTTGACAGCTCTGAAACTCAGAGCTCACATGCGTTTTACATGACTCAGTGAGGGTTCACACCCACACAGAGTTCAAAGCCTGACGACTCCGCACCAGTACGTTAGAACTGAAGAAGCCTCTTGGATGAGAGGTGAAACATCAAGAAACTCAAGCCAGTCCAGTTGCCTAAGATATAGCACTTAAAATTGACATAATGAGCACTTTAACATCTGGCAGCAAAGGAAAATATGAAATATTAAAACAACAACTATTAATAGAAAGGTTTGGCACTTACAAACAGACATGACAGCAAAAAGCAGCTTCTTAAAACTCCATATGAACTTTTCAACTGCAAAAAGGGAGCAACTCCAAGTCCCACTCCCCTGCTCCTTAAACACCTGTTCGTTAACACTCCAATAACAAGGTGTCCTTGTTGTTCCCAGGAGATGTTGCGTCTTAGGGATGTCAAACCAACCTGTGCTACTGCAGGCGCCATATATCTTCGAGGGCTACTGAAGGCGTCACATATTTTGGCTAATGATTGCATGTGTTAGGGGAAACTATAAAGCTAGCATGGCTGGAGGTCATCGCTGCTCACTCACGGATTGACTGTTCATGCGGTTTGAACTATGTGTGTGATTCCATTCGCGAATGTTTAATAAAACTCAAGAAAGACAGCCGACGTGTGAAGACTTTTCTTTGAACTGTTTATTGAATAGTGATTTTGCCACCACACCAGTTACCAGTTCATTGTGTTTCTCGTTTCAGTTCATGAAATCAGCCATAATGTGAGGATCAAACAGGAACTGAGCTGAATGGACCACAGGAGGAATGCTTGTAGCATCGTAGCTGTGTAGAGCTGTAGAGACCATGTGTGTGGTTATGAATCCTTTTATCGTCATTATCAAATCTTCATGCTTTAAGTATAGAAACTTTAAAGGGACATGTGTCTGAGTTATTAGTAATGTCTGAAGTTTGTATTTCGTCAGTTTTTGTGTTTGTTTTCAGATCAAATGAAATCTGCAAAATTGTCACCTCTCACATTAAAGATACTCCGCTGAAATAATCATCACACTTTTTCTGCATATTTCTCTTTATTTATTTGTTTATGTTTTTGCAAACAATCTGATGACGTTACATGAATACATGGTGATCTATTGTGTCGGTATTTTGATTACAAGAACACAAGTTAAATAAAATAGAGAACAGAAAATACTCACATGAAACTTAAAGGGTAACTACGGTATTGTTCAGCCTGGACCCTACTTCCCCATGTTTTCAGTGTCCAAGTGACTAATGGAGGCAATAATATCAAAGGCATAATCTACTGGCCTTTGACAGCTTTGTGTGCCTTGCTGATGCTTGTCTAGTGTACAAAGTGATTAATGATCTGGCTGTTCCTCCATTAAAAGAGTTAATAAAACTACACTTGGACAATGGGAGGACATCTAGGGGTTTTATCTCAATGTTGTAGTTGTATTGTTGTTGCTGTTATTGCTGCGATGACTTGGTGTTGTGTTGTCTTGCTATTGTAATTGATGAAGCCGCTGTGTCATTTTATTATTGTTCTTTATATAATAGTGCCTTTTAGCAGCAAAAATTGTTAATATAAGCTGCAAGTAGCTTATAGCTAACTTGCAGCTAAGTATCTGTGCATTGTCCCTGTTAAATAAATAAAAAATAAATAATAAATTAAAATTGGTCTAACAGTGCTAGAGTGCTGCGGCTAGCAGCCACAATACAGGCTGCAATGTAAACACTTGGGGCATGTTCACACTGTATATTTACGTCCACTAAAAGTGTTTGTTTTGTTTTTTTTGCCACTGACAGGCTCAGATTGTTATTGTAAGTGTCTGACAACATTATAAAAGGATCCCTACAGAGATGGACCCGTTTGTTAAAGAGTAAGATCCTTTTTGTTTAACCAGAAACATTCCTAAAATCACCATCACCAAATCCACCAGACTCCATTTAAATAAACTGTAATTTTATCCTTGTAAAACAAACCTCATTCAAAGTCGACAGGAAAAAAAAAAAAAAAAATCACAAAAAACATTTTTGTCTTTTGACTGTTCCGACAATTGCCAAATCTGGTTTGGTTGAAATAGTTAAAAATAAACCCTTAATTCACCCAGTCAGGTGTAAAAATATCCTTTCTCTGTACATGCTAAAATTACAGTTTATTTAAATGGACTCTGGTGGATTTGGCAACTGCAATTTGGCAGTTTTTAATTAAACAAAAAGGATCTTACTCTTTAACAAATAGTCCTTCTCTGTAGGGATCCTTTCCATAATGCTGTCAGACACACAGAATAACACTCTGAGCCTGTCAGTGAAAAAACAAGCACTCTTTGTAGCTGTAACAAACAAATGCACCAAATGGTTACAGTACAGCCTGTTTCGCGGCTCCCGGCTGCAGTGCTATCGCTCAGTACTAGACCATTTTCAGAAAGTGTTGTCTTGATTAGCCACTTAGAAAAACACATGGTGAAACAGGGTCCAGGTTAAATAATACTGCGCAGTTACCTTTTAATTTCAACATGTCATTAAAAACTGGCAAACAGTGTATCATCCATATACTGCTAAATTCTGTTTATGTGTGACACCTTTTACAAACAGTGGATCTTATAACTGGATCACATTATTTACATCTGACATTAATCTAGTTTATAAAATACACTGACCAGTGATCGATGACTATCTGAACAAACCAAACCAAAAATATCTGGTAAAAGAAACTTTCAAACAAATTTCACCTGTACGCTCTATCAAACAATCGTCTCATGATGATACCACAATACCATACAGATTTGTACTACTCCTTGTAGTAGCAATATATACATATCAGTTTCCTAAACTACATATATTTGCTCACTCAAACTATATAAGAGACCCTGTTTTTGTCATCCAAACTGGGACAAAAAGCCTGCTTTGGATGGGTTTTTAAAGCCCATTACGATGGGTTCAGTTTGGGGGGTTTAGGGGATCCACTGTCTAACCCTATGGGCCCCAACGACGCATAGTGCGTCCAAATTCACACCTGTTCTTCTCTATTGATTTTCCGCGACCGTGCGTCATAGCGATAATCCACGCATATCACGTGAAACAGCAGAATCATAGCTTTCTGACAAGACCAAGCACTTGTTGGTAGTCCAATGTTTTCACAGCGAAAAAAAATGATAAAATTACACTAAAATTATGTATAACAGAGCTTTCATGCAGCTCTGCACACACATTACTCTTGGATGAATTACTCGCGAATGCAGGCTCGCACAGAAATGCCACGCATATTTACTCGCGAATGCAGGCTCGCACAGAAATGCCACGCATATCACAGCAGAGCTTTCCAATGATGCAACACACATCATTGCACTGTCATCACATCACGCTATAAATACAGATTGATTGTCTACAAAATAAAAACCTGACGAATATCTTTACAATCCATTATACAGATCTTGTTATCAGTCACTTCATATAGTGAGGAATATGTATCTTACCACGTCTTAGGCTTGCCTGTGTTTCTCCCTGTCTATTCACATTTGTAGTCCGGCTTTCAAGATGCAAATATCTCCATATTGTCCAGTTGACACTCC
>NC_065511.1:40730549-40751939 GCF_006386435.1 Epinephelus moara
ATTCTTTGTTTGTGGAATATATGATGACAATAACCGATAAATGATCACGCCCAGAGCCGCCAATGTTAATAACATTTTGTAGAGAGGGGGATAAGTGCTGTCCCATTCCTATTTGTAGCATCCGGAGCCCTTTCAGACTCTCACACTCAATCACTTACAGCTGACGTCAGTTAAGTCAGTGAGGGTCCAGGGCTTGAGTCTTTAGGGGCCGGATTGGAATTGGGCCTTACTTCTTCCTTGGAGTATGTGGAAATGACCTACTGCAAATTTTGGGCCACTTCCTGTATCCACTATGTGGCACTATAGAGCACACACTAATGATAGATCATGTTGCTGTATATCATATGTATACCACACCATATTAACTTCATGTAACTCTGATGATCTTTTCCACATGAGGCTGACTTCCTGTTGTCAGTGGGTGGCGCTATGATGATGAATTCATATTGTCATGTAGATGTCTTCAGACCTAGGGTCTGTCCCAAGTCTCTTAAATTACTGCTAGTTATCTTACCTAGCCGAATTTGCTAGCTGTTTAGCCCCTCCCACCTAGGAAAAAATGTGAGGAGCTAGCGCTAGGAGCGATGAGCGAGCATTGTCGGTTTAAGAGACATGAGACGTCCTTTCCACTGAAGCGTCATGTGAAGCGACGTCCATTCCTGATGACGGCGGCACCGCTGGATCTGCTCCTTAAAGCAGCCAGCGTCTGGCGTTACTATGGGTACATCCCAAGTGTCATTATATTCACCGCTGTCATGACTATGGTCACACACTTTTGCATGTATTACCATTGTTATTGAGTCATTTGTCGAAGTTTGTGCAATTACAGAAAGGTCTGTAGCCCTGCTATTCCACTGTCACTGTGATGAGCACTATCATTCAATTAACTCACCATCGTTCAACACAGTCAGCGATTCTTTGCAAAGAATGCATGTAACGGGTACTTACTCTTGTACTGTTTCTCCGCCATCTCGTTCAAATGTGCCAGATGTAGAGGGCGGGTATTTATACGTCATGGTGTTCAGCTGAAAAACTCTTCCAGATAGGAAGCTCTCGACCATCCTAGCTCGTAGCTGCTTAAAGCTCGCTGCTAGCTCCTAGGGCTAGCTCCTCGCTGCACAAATAAGAGACTTGGGACGGCCTAGAAGATGGCGGACCTCGAACAACTTCCGGTTCAAGCGAGGAGCTAGCAGTAGCACTATAAAAATAAGACTTGGGACGGACCCCTAGACTCTTATCTAGCATGTGAAATCTGGGGCAGAATGGATTATGCAAAGTCGCGTTACAACAGCTTCCTGTGTCATGTTGAAACATAGAAATTAGCTTGGCTTCCATAGCAAAGCAATTCCTCAAAAACACAAACGCTTTGCAATTTGGCATTTTGAAGGTCTTCAGATTCTGCAGCCAAACGTTGAGATGGATGTGTTAAATCCTCTAGGATTCATTAGGTTCCACACCTGTACAGTGCTGGCAATGGCGTGTTCTCACATGACCTTTGACATCATCGTTGGAGCTATTGACTTTTCCTTCGCAATTAAGTGTAAGATAAGTTGGAGGGTTACATCCCCCTAATCTGAAACGAATCTGACGAACCCTCTAGGGGGAGTTCTATCAAGTTTGCTTAAACTTAAATGCCCATTAAATTAAATTATTAATTAAATTATTAATAATTAAAAATGTCCAACAGCTGGGTGGGTGGAGCTAATTATACCCAATTACAAATATGTCCAATCCAAGATGGCTGACTTCCTGTTGGGCAAAAAAACTCTCCCCTACACACATGGCACATAGGAGAGGTTTCAGTTCTGCAACTTCACAGCTAGATACCACTAATTTTTACGCATTGGACCTTTAAATAGAGCACATATTGATTGCAGGTGTTAGCAGTTAGTAGATTATCACTCAGCTTTTTAGTCTTTGTCACCATTGACGTATTCGACCTCATCTCTCTCAAGATTTATCATAATCCAAAACCCACTCAGAAAGAGAAAAGGAGGTGACGTTTTACTGGATCTAACACAAAGACATTGACGAGTTTGACGGGTCCATCCTGACCCTGAAGGCAGGGTAGACCAGCTCAGTGAATGTGGTGTACAAGGTATAGATGTGGGTCAGTTTATCAGTGGAGACTCCGTAGAAGGACAAAGTGCCAGCATCCCAGTCCAGGTACACTCCCACTTTGTTTGTGGGAGGCACAGGGATGGACACTTGCCTGTTACTGTGCAGGATAGAGTAAGCACTATCGGAGCAGCTCAGACTCCAGGACTGATCATTCATTCCCAGACAGCAGTCTTCACTGTTTCCTCTCCTTTTTATTCCTTTGTAAGCCACTGCTATGTAAACATGTCCTTTCCACTCGACCTCCCAGTAACAGCGACCATTCAGACCTCTGGTGCACAGCACCTGTTTCCAGTAGTCAAATCTCTCTGGATCATCAGGATACGACTGCGTCTCTTTCACCACTGTCACCTTCCTGTTGTTGTCGGACAGTGTAAGTTTTCTGTTTGCTGTGTTTGGGTCCAGTGTGAGTTTACGGGCATCTGATGGAGAGAAGACATTAGGATTAGCACTGTCACTGTCACACAGCATATTAGCATGGTGATGTTAGCATTTAGCTCAAAGCACTGCTGTGCAGCCTCACAGAGGTGCTAGCATAGCCAAAGACACTTGGGGTTTCACATCTTCTTTGTTTGGTCCAGACTTTTGAACTTTTTATCTTGATCTGAATCAAAATGACAGGTGTGAAGCTTCCCACAGATCACAGCCTGGACTTAACCACTGAACGTTTATCTGATGAAAGAGATGGTCTCAGCAGAACAAAGTGACCTAGTTTGTTTCTTGTGTTAAACATTTTTTGGATGGCTCAAATACAGGCAGTTCAGACAGGCAGTCCTCTCGTCTTGAAATGATTCTCCAAGAGGATAAGACAGAGGATTCGTGAGGTTGGGAGATGTAGTGATCAAATGTATACAATGTGACAAAACACCAACTTTGGTTAGACTTTTAGGTGGATAATATAACTTTCTAATTGCTAGCAGCTACCACAGTATCCATTAAGTGAAAGAGTGGCCAACTGTTCAGAGGAAGAGAAGCATGATGGTGATGGTGATGGTGGAGTGAAGTTTGACCATGGCTAAAAGGTAGGAAGGAACAGCTACCTTCACTGCCATAGACGGCCAGAGTCTTACACTACATGCCAGTTGCAACACGGAATCAGTGTGGTAAATTGAGGACTAAGCGGTGTGGGAATACTTGGGAAGACAAAAACCAGATAGGCAGCAGTATTTTGGACTAGTTTAAGAAGTCTGCTGACAGACACAGGGGCTCTGACAAGGAGGTAGCTGAAGTAATACAGGCAGGAGACAACATGTGCCTCTTTGAGTGCTGTGGCTGCCTCTTCATTGAGGAGGTGTGAACCCTGCTGATGCTGTACAAGGTACATTTACAACAATGTTTGCTAAGAAGTTCGTCATCCTGGGTCACACCCAGGATCCTCGCTATAGTTTGGATTTCTGCAATATTATCAAGCCTCTGTGTGTCCATCCTTCAAAGAAACACAAGATCATTCTTGTCTAGGTTGGACTTTAGGTGGTGCCTTGACATCTATCCAAGATGTCTGCTCAGCAAGCAGCATTACATGCTTCCACTGGAGGGTCCAATAAGGGGGACAACGAGAATAGCCAAGTAGTAGAAGAAGCCATGCGACTATATGACTGAACAAAGCTTACTTGTGAAGAGGGACATAACGAAGAGGCCCAGAACTACGCCCTGTGGAACCCCAGCAGAATGCAAACAGAAAGAGCGCAGAGCGTGAGACACCAAACCCTTGAAGGGTGAAGAAAGCAATGAGTCTTTCTTCAACAGAGGTCCACAAGTGTGAGGAGAGAAGAGATGAGTTCATTCTTGCAGTATGCGGTGCCTCTGTCACTGCAAGGAGGGCTGTCTGGGCAGAGTGGCCAGACTGGCGGGGGTCTAGAAGGTTGTTCTCAAGGAGGTATGCAGACACTTATTGACAAATGTCTTGAAATGTCTCAGAAATAAAGAAAAGAGGGGTACAGGTCTAAAGCTGTTGACGTCTTCTGACATCAAAAGGTAGTAGTTACAGGCACACTCAAAGAATGCAGACAAGGTAAGTGGTTGGCTACCCCTGGCCTGAACATATTGTCAGTTAAAATGAATTGTGTAATACCTGTTGTCATTATTTAAAAAAAGAAAAACACACACTTACACTTCTTCAGACCAGATTTCATTGACTGTGATCCACCGTGCTCCATCCTGGTGCAAAAACAAAGTCAGATCAGAACCTAACAACTTCAGTGACTTTCTTAACAACTTATATTTGCATATTTTGACCTCCCGACTCAAACAAACTCAACCTGGGTCCATGTCTGTCCTTACCTCAGAGTTTCCAGTCTCCAGCTAGGATCATCCTTTCCATCAGAAAGCAGCTTCACTCCTAAGTCTCCTGGATTATTGTAGCTCAGGTCCAGCTCTCTCAGATGAGATGGGTTGGATCTCAGAGCAGACACCAGAGAAGTGCATCCTTTCTTTGTGATCAGACAGCCTGACAACCTAAACACACACACACAGTTAGGAGTATTTTACTTGCTCCTGCTTTTTATGGAAACTGATTTTGCAATTAGTCTTTGTAAAAAGGAGTTATATGAAAAACTTGAATCACGGTATATGCCTCCACAAACCAGTCAAGTTGCTGTTCACATCAATTTCTGTCCAGACTCATATGTAGCCGTGACAGAAGACAATGCTTTAAATATGGATGCTGCTGCAAAGAAACTACAAATTCTAAAACATGGATGCTACACATACGCAGCACAGATGATCTAGACAACCAGCACAGTGGTGGACACCCAAGATTAGAGTCACCAATTCAGTATCTGAACAAATGTCTCCCATTCTGTTTCTAAGATATGATGTTGCGTCAACTGAGCTTTGACCGCCAAAATCTGATCAGTTCATCCCTCAGTCCAAGTGGATGTTTGTGCCAAATTTAAATAAATTTTGTTGAGGCGTTCTTGAGATATCACACTCACGAGAAAGAGATGGACAGACGGATGGATGGACATTGCCAGCGCGGAGGCAAAACAAGGGTCTAAGTCTAAAGCAAGTACAAACCACAATTCGACTGGCTCCTCTCCAATTAATCATGGAGCAGTATTTTCCACTTGTTAACTGTTGTCCACTGTGGTGCATACCCACTGCTTCTCCCTGGTGCACTTTAAACCTCCAACACTTCTTTAACTACGGATGGTGTTCCCGACATGACTCTTCTCAAGACTCTTTTGTGTACAGTACATATTTTAATATCAAAGTGAAAGTTTTTGTCTGGAAATATGTAATATGTTTAAACCATGTTAGCTGTGAACACAATGGTCATCTATTGAACAAACTGATGAATCCTGACCTGAGAACTTCCAGTCTACAATTTGGACTCTCCAGTCCAACACAGAGCAGCTTCACTCCTGAGTCCTGCAGGTCGTTGTTACTCAGGTCCAGCTCCCTCAGACTGGAGGACGGAGAGCTCAGAACTGAAGACAGAGCTTCACAGCTTCTCTCTGACAGATTGCAGCAACTTAGCCTGAATGAGAATTAACAAAAAAAAACTATAGGATATTTCTTCAGTTTTAATAAATGTAATTTATGTAGTTGGTTTTTAACCTACAGAGCCTTGGTGGAGACTTTGACCACTGGCAGCAGCCTCAGAAGAGCCTCCTCTGAAGGTGAATATTTCTTGAAGTCAAACACCTCCAGATCTTCCTCTGATGACAGCAACATGAAGCACAGAGCTGACCAGTGACAAGGAGCGTATTCATATGGGGACAGACGTTCTGAACTCAGCCACCGTTGGATCTCCTCCTCTAGACAACCATCCTTCAGTTCATTAAGACAGTGGAACAGATTGATGCTTCTCTCTGGAGACAGATTCTCACTGATCTTCTTCTTGATGAACTGGACTGTTTCCTGATTGGATTGTGAACTGCTTCCTGTCTGTGTCACCAGACCTTGTAGAAGAGACTGATTGGTTGGCAGTGAAAGACCCAGGAGGAAGCGGAGGAACAGGTCCAGGTGTCCATTTGGACTCTCTAAGGCCTTGTCCACAGCACTCTGGTAGAAATGTTCAGGTCTGCCTCTGAACAATTTAGACCACAAGGAAGTTGTTTGTTGTTCTGCCATCAGGTTGACTCCAGAGTTGATGAAGGTCAGATGGACGTGAAGAGCAGCCAAAAACTCCTGAACACTCAGATGGATGAAGCAGAACACCTTGTCCTGGTGCAGTCCTCTCTCCTCTGCAAAGATCTGTGTGAACACTCCTGAGTACACTGAGGCTGCTCTGATATCGATGCCACACTCTGTCAGGTCTGATTCATAGAAGATCAGGTTGCCTTTCTGCAGCTGATCAAAAGCCAGTTTTCCCAGAGACTTAATCATCTTCCTGTTTTCTGGACTCCAGTGTGGGTCTGTCTCAGCTCCTCCATCATACTTGATGTTCTTCACTTTGGTCTGAACCAACAGCAAGTGGATGTACAGCTCAGTCAGGGTCTTGGGGAGCTCTCCTCCCTCTCTGGTCTTCATCACATCCTCCAGAACTGTAGCAGTGATCCAGCAGAAGACTGGGATGTGGCACATGATGTGGAGGCTTCGTGATCTCTTGATGTGGGAGATGATTCTGCTGGCCTGCTCCTCATCTCTGAATCTCTTCCTGAAGTACTCCTCCTTCTGTGGGTCAGTGAACCCTCTGACCTCTGTCACCATGTCAACACAGTCAGGAGGGATCTGATTGGCTGCTGCAGGTCGTGTGGTTATCCAGAGGCGAGCAGAGGGAAGCAGTTTCCCCCTGATGAGGTTTGTCAGCAGCACATCCACTGAGGTGGACTCTGTAACATCAGTCAGGATCTCATTGTTGTGGAAGTCCAGAGGAAGTCGACACTCATCCAGACCGTCAAAGATGAACACAACCTGGAACTCTTCAAACCTGCAGATTCCTGCTTCTTTGGTTTCAGTAAAGAAGTGATGAACAAGTTCCACCAAGCTGTACTTTTTCTCTTTCAGCACATTCAGCTCTCTGAAAGTGAATGGAAATGTGAACTGTATGTCCTGGTTGGCTTTGTCTTCAGCCCAGTCCAGAGTGAACTTCTGTGTTAAGACTGTTTTCCCAATGCCAGCCACTCCCTTTGTCATCACTGTTCTGATTGGTTCATCTCTTCCAGGTGAGGCTTTAAAGATGTCTTCTTGTCTGATGGTTGTTTCTGGTCTGTCTGGTTTCCTGGATGCTGTTTCAATCTGTCTGACCTCATGTTCATCATTGACCTCTGCAGTCCCTCCCTCTGTGATGTAGAGCTCTGTGTAGATCTGATTCAGAAGGGTTGGGTTTCCTGCTTTAGCGATCCCCTCAAACACACACTGGAACTTCTTCTGTAGGTTAGATTTAAGTTCACAGTGCCAAACTGCAGCAAACAATTCTAAAAGAAAGAATGAGAAATATTGTATTAGATTACATTAGACTGTACAGGTCTATTTACTGATTCTGACACAATGTTGGAGTACTGTACTGTATTGTGTGCTGTTAACTTGCCCTGTACCTGAGTTGAAACAGTAAACGTCTTTACCAACTGCTCCTGGTGTCCTGAGTGCTGCAACTGGGTCTTAACACCACCTGTTACACTTTCATTTTGCATGGCTGAATCTTAAATGGCTTTTGTAGATGCAGCGAGGAACTGTCTTTACTGAAAATGGTTTTCCCATAAGTTCCCAAGCCCATGTAGTGATATCCTTTATACAGTCGTGTTGGTTTTTAATGCAGTGTAGTCTGAGGGATCAAAAGTCATGGCTATTCAGTGTTGGTTTTCAGCCTTGGCCCTCATGTGCAGCGATTTCTTAAGATTGTCTGAATTGTGGATGGTGAAATCCTACATTTGTTGCAATTGTGTGTCAAGAGCGTTTTTTCTTAAATTACTGGACTGTTTGCCCACACAGTTTTGGACAAAGTGGTGATCCTTATGCCGTCCTTGCTTGTGAGCTTTTCAAGGATCACCCTTTCATACCCAGTAGTGGTACTATTACCTGTTATCAGTTAACCGGTTTATCTGTGGAATTTTGCAAATGTGTTTTTTGAGCATTCCACAACTTTCCCAACATTAAACATTTATTAAAAGCCTCTTACTGTTCTGAAGAGAGTCAGCCAGCTTCTCCTGCTTCATTCTCCTCAGGAAGTGCAGTGTGATCTTTAAAAATGCCTCTCTGCTGCTCCTCCTCTGCTCTTCCACTTCTCCACTAACCTCCTCCTCGTCTTCACCTTTGCTCTCGAAGCACTCTTTGGAATCTGGACTCAGAATCTTCTTGAACTTCTTAAGCTCGTTCTTCGCAAAAGCAACAATGTTCTCCTCAAGCAGCTGAAATGAAATAATATTCACTTAACTTCCAACTTATAAACTATCAGCATGCCATGAGTTCCATCTGTCAGTGAATAAAAGTTCACATTTAATGATCTCAAATTTTGAAAAACACGCTTGCCATTTCTCCTCTGGTTAAAAAAAACTCTTCAATCAGTTCATACCCTTGCTATCGATTCAACTGTTAGACAGGAGATAAGGAAGGTCCCTAGCCAAGGGGTCACTATCAAGGCACTTGCTTAGCTTGCTAACTAGCCACACTTCCCTTAGCCATTTAGCCTAGGTAATGGATGCATGTTTAGCCTGTTAAGCTAACATAACCGCTTTTTCCTGATACAAAATGTTGTCAGTGCCCAAGTATTTGTGGATTTTCCCTTTTTGGGATAAAGACACAAAATATGTTAAAATTGGAAAAGTGTACAACAGTGCCTGGATCCAGTTTCTGTTTGTCAGTAAGCAGTTCACATGTTTACCTTGCATGGCAGCTGATTCTCACCATATCACAATGCAAAAGCTAATGTTTGTGTCCTAACCACCACCACCACAAATCAGCATCCTGTGAGGAGCTACTGGCAGCTACGGGGGGTGGTTTAGGTTTGACAACACGGAGAGGCATTGTTGTTCATTGTTGTTCAAAACAAAAATGTTGTCTCCTAATGAGGTTATCTTAGATGCTGCAATAGCATCAGTTGTATCAACACTGGGGAATATTTCTTTGTTGAAAGAAGAGCAAAGAATGACACTGAAAGCTTTTCTCATTGGAAAATCTGTTTTGTTTTTGTTTTTGCTACTTTCCGAGTGACCCTTTCCAAGCGCGTAGGGACACATAACATGACATGACATGACATGACATGACATAAAAACATCATGAAAAGCCCTATATAGAGCCAGAGTTTGGTTTGTCCATTCTGGCTATTGTAGAAACACAGCGGTGCAACATGCTAGACTCTGTGGACGAGGACTCGTGTCCTATGTAGATATATAAACGGCTCATTCTAAGGTAACAAAAACACAATTCTTAGTTTCAGGTGACTAAAAACTACTGAAAACATAGTTATGAATATTATACTCCACTTATGATAATAGATGCCCCCAAGTTATATACTCTGGTCCTTTAAATAACAGTTAATGGTGGGTTTGTTCATTATGTACCGTAAATATGGAGTCCAGCCCAGTTTCACTATCAGTGGAAACATCTGACGTCTCCTGGTGAACTCTGTGAAGAAAACATGATCCATTAGTGACGAAGACTGGACTTTAACTGTCAACAGTGTAAGCAGACACATACACCTCATACGCAAAACCAAACCTCTGACAAGAGATGGGATGCTAAGCCACTGGGGATGCACTGCAGTACCACAAGAACTTTTTTTTTTGTTGCAATGAATCATAATATTATTTAATGTTGCATTTAGGAATGTCAGTTTTAATTTATTTAGCTTTAAGCGGTTGGCGGTTAATTTTAAGAAAAAGAAAAACAACACTGACTTAGTGACATTTAGCGCCGCAATTGAAAGCACTATCTGTTAGGAACAGTGAAATTGAATCCAGGGTTGCAAACTCTCACGCATGTGGCGTGAGACACACGCATTCACCTTCCATCTCACGGTCTCACTCTGCCCAACCAATTCTCACGCCAGCAACGAACGCTGGAAAAAAGGCTGGCAGCTGAGTATTTTAAATTAATTTCAAACAGCCGGTGCACTGGGTGGGCGGAGTTGAAGTTTGCAGCCAGACTTCAGAGAGGGGAGAGGAGAGGAGAGGAGAGGGGCAGACTCCGCCTGACCGGCGTACCGGTTGAGTGAAATGGAGTGCAGCCAAATGTTTCTGTGGAAAACTACTCTCTGATTGGTGTGCAATCCATATTTGCGCTTTGATTGGGCAGCTCTAGCCTCACAGTCAGCCGACTACGCTGTCCTGTTGTGATCTGAATCAATCGCACAGAGGACACGTGTGCTGCTGGGCAGTGCTGCTGTGTGTTAACTATGTTCAGCAAACCAGCCAGCAAGAAGCAAAAAACCTTGCACAGTTTCTTCCAAACAAACCGTGCAAGTTGAGTAATGCTGTTGCATATAGATAATATTAGCTAAATGATGACTAATTAATAGATGCCAATGTATCAAGTTAAGCTAGTTAACAAGAATACTAATGTTATTGTTACCTATGTTAAATCGCTTGCTAGCTAGGTTCATGCTAGGAATAAACCCACTCCTCCTTAATTTCTGCGCAGAACTTGTGCTCACTATTGCTTTGCACATATATTTTTTTAATCTTTATTGCCACAATAGAAAGAGCAGGGTCAGGGAGGAGACAGTGGACCAGAGGCCAGCAAGGATGATCATGCAGGGTCTTCACAGGTGAGGAGAGATTATAACTGGCTGAGAGAAAATATCTGCAGCATAAAAGTGACTTTGAGGTTAATTTCCACAGCAATTTCACTACTACTATTCCTAATTCTATTTCAAAATTTTGCTTTCCACATATTTTTTTTAATCCTTATTGCTACAATAGAAAGAGCAGGGTCAGGGAGGAGACAGTGGACCAGAGGCCAGCAAGGATGATCATGCAGGGTCTTCACAGGTGAGGAGAGATTATAACTGGCTGAGAAAAAATATCTACAGCATAAAAGTGACTTTGCGATTCATTTCCACAGCCAAAAGTCAAACGGCATTTGGAGGGCTTTGTAAATGTCAAAAATGAAATTAAATGGCCTAGGTCTAGATGCTCTTTAGACTACAATAATACACAAAATATATTATTATTCCCAAAATAATATTTTAGTTAGATCTTAATCAAAATATATTCAACCATTCCAACCATGAATTTTGCTTTAAATCCAAAATGGGTCATGTGTCTATAAAGTAATAGCTTATATGCCACATAGGCAAGTCCTAGTTTCTGGTTTTAACTAGTTCAGTCACTCTGAGGTGAATGCAGGTTCACTTGTGAAGTCCCTGCAAGTCAGGGTGGCTTTGAATGAATGTAGGTATTGCCCATCTCCAGAATGCTACCCCTAAACCCACCAGAATGCAGGAAATCACATCTACCACATCCGAGGACCCCCAGACCCCCACTATACCACCATTGTCTCTCTCTGTATGGTATTTGTATGTAAGGTTTTAGACCCTATCCATCTCCAGCAGGTGCCCCAAAAATGCGTTAGGATGCGGGGGATCATCTACCAAATCAGTTGACAAACAAAAATTTTATGTGTTGGCTTACATAACGAAATTGTGGTCGGCTCCACTGAATCTCACTCCAAGGTTTTTTGAAAAGTTGGCAACCCTGTTTAATCTTTAGTGATGTAAATCTCCTGACTTTTATTTTAATTTCTTGCTGACAGACAGGAGGCTAGCTGCATTTACATGCATAAACAAAGTGCCCACTGCCCACCCTACATTCTCCACTGATTAGCTAACATTAGCCTTGACCACTCTGCACTCCACACCACCTGGGTTGGGTTGGAGGTAACGTTAGCTAGCGTTGCCGGTTATTCAGCGATTACCAACAACGTTGCTGTGGAAACCTGGTTGCCACCTTCCAGTCTCCTTCCAGATAGACTCGGTGAGTAAGTGGCTTTATTTTGAGCCACAAAACCTTTTTACCAATCCACTGGACGTGCTTACAGTGCTAACAATGTGAACAGAGTTACAGGGGGTTTGCAGCTCATTACTGACCACCGTCGCAGCAGGAGTTTCAACGACAGTCGTTGACACACCAGTGGAGCACTAACGAACCAATGACATCTTTGGCCTTGTGAAGACCTCCTTAGAGGTTAAATACCTGGGTTTTTGCACACCAGTTTGTCAAATGAACAATGCAGTAATGTTACAGTAGTGTTACACAATATAGATATACCCCCTCTTAAGAAGAATTGTGCTAAAAATGTTCTGCTCACTTACTTAGAAATTGAATCTTGCCGTTTGAACACCATGGGGTAATCCATGGACTGGTCACTCTTCATGGACACAAGGCTTGGTGCAGAAGAATCTGCTCTTTCCGGCTCAGCCCTGAAAGAGATGGAGCATTGACAGACAGGTGGAGGTGTTAGAAGCTCAATGACTGAAGAGAGATCTGTTACTTTTGAGAAAGGAAGATGAAAGAATCGCTTTCTAAAGAAACAAAGTCCGGGCTGCATCACATTTAAAAAAAATTAAACCTGATTCTAAATCTGTACAATGGATGGAGGAGGTACAGCTGTGAATATAAAACAAGGCAGACAGATTTAAATAAACGATGTTATAACATTACAATAGTGTTATATAATATAGTTCTACTCCTTCTCAGAGAATTTGTGCTCAAAATGTTCTGTTGACTTACTTAGAAATTGAATCATGCTGTCTGATCACCATGGGGTAATCCATGGACTGGTCACTCTTCATGGACACACAAGTTGGTGCAGGAGAATCTGCACTTTTTTGCTCAGTCCTGAAAGAAATGGAGCATTGACAGACAGGTGGAGGTGTTAGAAGCTCAATGACCTTAGAAAGATGGCGTCTGTTACATGTTACAACACACATAGCAAACCAAACTGGATGAACGTCAGTCAGACCTTAGAACAGTGATCGAAATGTGATCAGGTTTTTGACTGAAAGCCAAAAGATTTGACTCCAGGAAACATCTGCAAGAATATGACTATGTAACATCCTCTTCAACACAAGACTCTTCTGACTCATAACAGTGTACTGAGGGTGGAAGTGGAACTATTAGGAGGAAGTATTAACGGCTGTGAAGAGAGGTGACGTGTGTCACAAGTTAGGACACATGGCAAACCAAATTTCAGTCAGACCTTAGACACCATTTCGTGTTCAAGACTAGAAATACCGCCCCATGGTTATATGCCTCCACGAACCAGTCAAGTTTCTCTTACAGTTTACATCCATGTCTGTGAAAACATGCATGCTTCATACTCATTTGCCCCCCCCAACAGCACAGAAGATCTATACAATCAGCACAGTTTCAAGATTAGTGTCACCAATTCAGTATCTGACCAAATGTCTCCCCTTCTGTTCCTGAGATATGACGTTGAGTAATGGCCAAAAAGTGTTTTTGCAAAACATTATGATGTCACAGTGAAGTTGGTCTTTGACCTTTTGGATATAAAATATCATCACTTCATCATTAGACATCATTAGACATATCCTATAAGACATTTCTGTGCAAATTTGTGAAAGTTATGGTCAAAAACGTGTTTTTTGTTTTGTGGTCACAGTGACCTTCACCTTTGACCATCAAATTCTAAGTTCAATCCTGAGTCCCAAAGAAAGTCTGTGCCAAATTTAAAGAATTTCCCTCAAGGCGTTCTTGAGATATTGCATTCACAAGAATGAGACAGACACAGGGACGGTTTTTGCTATGGGCAATGTGGGCGACCGCCTGTTTTTTTTGACCACCAAAAATCTTATCAGTTCATCACTGAGTTCAAGTGGACATTTGTGCCAAATTTGAAGAACTTTCCTAAAGGCCTGCTTGAGTAATGTCTTGAGAATGGGACGGACGGACGGAAGGACAACCCAAAAACAACCCTAAAACATAATGCCTCCGGCCACAGCTTTCCCCAGCATGAAAACAAATGACTGTTAAGATGCTTCTAAAAATGTGCAGTAATTCAGCCTCTCTGAGACTTCACCATGGACAGTTATAACCTCAAGGTGATCATGCTTTTGCCTTCATTGCTCCTCAGTTATTCAGTCCCGACCTTTAAACATCCTCCAAACTTCTCTGCTCTGAGGACCTGAGGCTCCTCTCTCCAACTCTACTCCGTAGAAAGGGGATTGCCATGGCACGCTTTCTCAGTCAAGTAACATTTTGAAAATGATCCTAAAAGTGGTGAGCAGCTAATGAAGAAGAAAAAACTATTTTGACCATCTCTGGACCAAAGTTCTTGAAAGTCTTGCGATGTGTTCACAGTTAGTCTAGAAGCATGAGGACAGTTAAAAGGGTGTTTGACCACACTGCACTCTAAAGCACTATTCGGATGGGATTAGTTTTACATGGGCACGTGGGGTAATGTCACTTTACCACAGGACGTCAGTAATATTAATGTCCGATTCGCACGGGATAAGAAATATCAGTAAAACTACCACAAGTGGGAGGGGTAAATCCATTCACGCACCGCCGTCCCCTCCTGTCGTCATGTGCGTATGATAGGACTGTCAAAAGCACCATGAAATTGAATTCGAATATTTTTGAATTAATTTAGTAGAGTTTGAATAATATTAGAATTTATTATTATTAGTAGTAGTAGTATTAGTATTAGTATTATTTTTTATTTTTTTACAAAAAAAAACCCCACAACAAATAAGATGCTTATTGCTGACGCAATATGAACGTGACACTCGGATGAAAACACCCGTTCTGACCTCACTCGGATGAAAACACCCGTTCTGACCTCACTGAAGTGCCAGGTATGATCAACTTCTGCCTCACTATCTGAGCAATGTTTGTTTTAGTTTAGTTTATTTACTTTATTAATCCCCCTGAGGGGAAATTCAATGTTTTCACTCTTACTTGTCAATTACACACAGGTCTGAAAGACACACACATGCACAAACAGGACCTATACATGCATAAAGTGGAGAGATGTCAGAGTGAGGGGGCTGCCCTTGGTGAGGCGCCCCGAGCGGTTGGGGGATTCAGTGCCTTGCTCAAGGGCACCTCTGCAGTGCCCAGAAGGTGAACTGGCACCTCTCCAGCCACCAGTCCACGCTCCATATTTTGGTCCGGTTAGGGACTCGAACAGACGACCCTCCGGTTCCCAACCCAAGACCCTATGGACTGAGCCACTGCCGCCCTTCAGTGCGTAGTTTTCCACCACAAGAGTGGATCCTGGTCGGCCCGTAGTGGTGTCTCATTCTGGTAACGTTTCATCTCGGCGCCTCTCCCTCCCGCTGCGTCCCGAATGGGATTCGCCGTGATATATAACATTATTGATAGTATTAATTAATTATTAATGATATTCGAATTATCAAATTTAGGTTCGAACTTATAAAATGAAAAAATATATTCGAATATATTTCTAACTTCGATTTTTTTTTTTTTTTTTGGACAGCCCTAACACACATATTTACTGCTGGTCTATTCGCACGGGATTAGTATTACCTGAGGTAACTGTCCTGGACCCTTTTACAGAAGGTAAAAGTCGCGGTAATCTTTACTGACATCGTGCGGTAATGATTACTGACATGGCACATTCGGACGGGACTAAAATCTCTGGTAATTATTACTTTACCCCACGTACCTATGTAAAACTAATCCCGTCCAAATAGGGCTTAAGACATTCATTATTAGGACAGATTGGCAGAAATAACATTGCAAATAACAAAAAGAGGTGTAGTGAGAAGATGACTAAGAGGAAATAAATACTCAAAAGGTTCTGATGACTTACACAGAAATTGAATCTTGCTGTCTGAACACCATGGGGTAATCCATGGACTGGTCACTCTTCATGGACACACAGCTTGGTGCAGGAGAATCTGCTCTTTCCTGCTCAGACCTTAAAGAAATGGAGCATTGACAGACAGGTGGAGGTGTTAGAAGCTCAGTGACTGAAGAGAGATCAGGTACTTTTGAGAAAGGAAGAAAAAAAACACTCCCTGAAGAAACAAAGTTCAGGCTACATCACATTTAAAACAGATTAAACATGGGTTCTTAATCTATACAACAGATGGATGATGTTGAGCTGTAGTTATTAAAAGACGAGGCAGACAGATTTAAATACATAAAGCAGTACTGTTAAAGTAGCATTATATAATATTGTTATACTCCATCTCAGAGAATTCATGCTCAAAATGTTCTGCTGACTCAGGCTCTGATAATGAGCTCAATGAGCTCTGCGTCTGTGTACATCCGCGTACTCCGTGTTCAAATAAATACGGTTGGTCATCAAATTCAAATGGCTCATCCAGATCCAGTTGGTCAAATTCGGGTAAAAATTCAGCCATGACTACTCCAAACAGAGTAACTCCTCACGTTTGTAAGGTCACTCCAGCAGTAACTTCCTGCAACAACTTTAAATTTTGCGAGACGTGAGATTTCAGAGCCAGACTTTCACTCTCTGAGTGAGTGTTTTGACTTGCCACAACAAACACGTCCGAATTTTTACACCATTTTGACCAACTGGATCTGGATGAGCCATTTGAATTTGATGACCGCCCGTATTTATTTGAGCACGGAGTACACGGACGTACATGGACGCACATGGACGCAGAGCTCATTGAAACTGAAGAGCAGACGAGGAGAGAGAGGGAGCAGTAACAGGCAGAGGAACATGTCTGAATCCAGCTAAAGGTAAACACAAACGTTCATTTCTCCTTCCCGTTATGTTGTCAGATAATTATACTAACAATCCGAGCCTATCTGTGTGAAAAAAATGCACTTTTAGTGGACGTATTTTGACGTTGTTTGACGCTGTCTGAGTGCCCTATTATTTAATATAGCCCGCGCTTACGGGCTGCAGGCAGGTCAGCCCTAGCTTCGTACTGGACAAATGTCACATATTGAACATCCTATCACTCATTTAGACAAAAGTAGATTTGAAAATAGGGCCCAGGTTGAAAAAAGCATTAGTTCCCCTTTAAGTATTTTCAACTCACGAGTTCAGAGTGCTCCAGAAAAAACGTCAGGCGTCTGGAGCGCAGATATATGAGGCACGTTGCAATGCAAAAAACTGCGAGCAAAAAGCTTTATTCTCATTAAAAACAATGACAAAAAGCTGCCTCCAGCTGCTAAAACTCTTTCTCTGGATCAGGGCCTTACTTAGAAATTAATTCTTACTGTTTGAAAACCATGGGGTAATCCATGGAGTGGTCACTCTTCATGGACACACAGGTTGGTGCAGGAGAATCTGCTCTTTTCTGCTCAGTCCTACAAGAAATGGAGCATTGACAGACAGGTGGAGGTGTTAAGTTAAGTTACAACACACAGTAAACCACATTTCAATCAGACCTTAAAAACTATTTAAAACGTGATCAGGTTTTTGACTAGAAGCCAAAAACTTTGAATCCAAGAAACAGAAACATTTGTGAGAGTCTGAATGAGTAACATCCTCCTCTTTAACACAGCACTGAGACTTTCCTGACTCTTTACACAGACTTTTAACATGGACAGTCCTCTTCATCTTACCTCTCATCTCCCTCAGACAGAGAGGTGCTGAAGGTCGGGACCCCCTCATCTTCCTCCTCAGACTGACTCATGGTAGACAGTACACCTAAACACAAACACACCCAACATGTTGTATTAGCTGGGCTGATAACAAATAATGTCTAAGACCTAATTAGACCTAATAACAAGGTCTAAATTACAATTGTGATCCATCCTGTCAGTAGAATTCTAGTGAGATCCGTCCAAGGTTTGTGACATCACATAAACAGATTTAAAAATCAAAATAGGTGTTCATAAATCAGATCCTTCACCTCAGTGAAAGTAGCAGAACTACAGTGTAAAAATCACAAGTCCTGCCTTTGAATTTAAAAACTGAATATTTAGCTCATAATTAGTTGATTTAACGATTAGTTCATCGGCAGAAAAATAGTTTTAATAGTTAAAACCGCTCTGGTTCAAGTTCCTCCAAAGTCAGGATTTGCTGTTTTTTTCTGTTTCATATGATTTTAAACCGAGCATCTTTGAGATTTGAACAAAATAAGACTCAGAATAGACTAAATGATAATCAGTTAATAATATTAATGTTGCAGCTGGTCACGGTGGAGCTGACTTTACTTTACGTGCAATTAACCTTTCATCATATTCTGATTAAAGGTTTTGTGTACAAATCTTTCTCTGCAAAGTAACAGGCTGCAGTAACTAAAGCTGTCAAAAAATATTGTGGAGTGTCACTTGTTAAAGTAGTGAAAGTGAAAGTAACTCAAAATTGAATGTAAAAGTACTTAGTGTCCACTGCTGCTGGACTGCACGGCTGCGTTTCACTCTGAGTAATCAGGAAAATAAAAACCTGCTGACTTTACATCCACATCAAGTGACCAGGATGTTCTTCCTTCATCAGAAGAGGAAACACTGACAGAGAGACGAAGATAATTCCTTCCTGTAACTCACTGGAGTCATTTCACCCGACACAGTCTGCATAATTCACCATCAACAAAAAAACCTGTATGACAGCAAACACTATTATTGTAGAAGGAAAAAGTCCCAGGACATGTGATGTTTACAGTTGGTGAAGCATGGTGGCCCTGCCCTGCTTTAAGTCCTCCTCTTGCTGTATTGCAGCTGCCGCCCTTGTGGTTATATTACTGCAATCTTCTGGTTACTTCCTCCTATCAGAGTCAAGTTCTTCTTATCATGACTGCCGTGCTGTGCTGTCCTCCTCAAAAACAACTTTCTAACCCACTATCTCCAATACCAGCTGTGGGCCTGTCACATGACCTGTCCCCCCATTTTCCTACTTCCATTTCTCCTCAGTGTTTTCTTTTCTTTTGCATTTCTCTTGGTATTTCTCAAAATTAAACATTCAGCAGTTATGTTTTTGACACCACTGTGTTCACATCCACACAGCTTCTATTGAGCTTGTTTCCCCAGCTTGTCCACTAATGAACCCAGAGACCCACATAAATGTGACATCTGTACCTTTTTACTGTGTTAACTTCTGTAATTTCTTTAATCACTTTATCGTATCAGCTGGTAAAGGTGGAGCTGGTTTACAGTATTTTATCTGCAGGGTAGGCTTGTCTGAACTTCACCCTGGGGATCAATAAAGTTTGATCTTAATCACAATTTATTTGTTGATTATGCTTTTTATTGTTAATCTGAATCTGCAAACTAACATGTGACTTAAATATCTAATAAGGTTAATTCAGGGTGAGTGGGACATCAGGTTGGGTGGGACAGTATAAATAAATTGGCTGTATTTTCTCCCCTGGTCATTGAACATAAAAACTTTTTCTTTGCTGAGCCTTGCTGTGAAACCACATTATCAGAGTTGCTTACACTCATTGGTATAATGTCACATGTGGGGGCGGGGCCAACATCAATCAGGAAGTTGACCCTGCATAACCCAAGGTGAGGAAAATGGCATAAGATTTTGATTGTTATGATCATAAGGTTATAAAAACGTTTTCAAGATATTGCAGAAATATTTGCTGGAAACATGAATTTGATGCACTTCTACAATAAAATCAGAAAAAAATGTTAAGATTATGTTCATATTTATGGAATTAGGCTATTTTTATTTTGTCCCACAAAATAAAACTGTGTTTGGGTGGGTGGGACAGCATGGTTTTGGGTGAGTGGGACAGCACCAAAAGGCACTCTTAATGAATAAAAATGATCAATCCTGCCATAGGGAATCATTATATATGTTCCAGATTAATAGCTCCTAACCTTCTTGTGTGTGCAGACCCAAAATCTACCACACAATTGTTGATGGAGCACCTCAATTTTACTGCTAGCCCGACTACCTAGCTAGCAAACAAGCTAGCATAAACAGCAAGTGTACCTAGCCTACTAGGGATGCATGATTATTTCCCAGGATCTAATTTGCAGATTGTCCCCAACTCTTCAAGCCTATTGTTGATGATAGGATATATAGAGGAAGACACACACACACACACACACACCAGCCAATACAAACTGCACGCATGCACACACAAACACACAGACACACAGACACACACACACACACACACACATACACACACCCCTGCCAATACAATGCAACACAGTTATCAGATAATATGTGTACTAGATGCAGACGTAAAGGCTTTTCAAAGTAACAACAGTAGGGAACATTTGTTCATCAAGTGTCAACCTATACAAAGTTTAGACTTGATTTCTTTCCAAACTAATCCTGATTAATCCACTGCAGAAAGAATGGCACCAGAGAGGCAGAGAGGGAATGAGAAGGCAAGAAGAAAAGTAAAGGGAGAGAACAAAAAGTTAAACAAATGTGTTGTCCCACTCACCCAAATCTCACACACAAAAACAAATTTTAGTCAGTTCACAAAAAAGGGTATGCCATGCATCCATGGAACATAATCAGATCTTCTTTCCTCCTCAAATGGATAGGTAACATCTTCAGCATTACAGAAATGTATCATATGTTGGGTTATTTTTTGAAATCCATAGCCAGAAATCTCACACAATGCAGAAAACCGAAAACTGTCCCACTCACCCTGAACTTACCCTAAATGCAGTACAGTAGAAACAGAAGGCAGCAGAAAATAGTACCTCTGCAGTAGCTGACTAAATGTAGGTTCATCTTATTTAATATTTAATTGTTGATGACTGGAATATTGTTTGACCATTATTTCAAGACAAATGTCTCAATCTGTCAAACGTCACTACACCAGGTATAAAATAAAAAGTGGAACCAGTCGCTGTCACTAGGTGTGACTGTCACTTCATGTTTGTTGTGTAGATGTTGTCCAGCAACAGTAACACACGAAAACATCAACACAAAACGGTTTATAAAGAACATTGTTGGAACCAGGACATTTTTAAGAGCATTATGATCAACATCTTTCGTCCGTTTGTGCACAAGAGCTCTGGGTGAAACGTGGCGTCATAACATGGTGAATTTCCGCGTATTATAAAGTTGATAAAGGACACGGTGCAGCACCAGTAACAGTAAACATGTAGTCAGACCGAAACAACAAAGCAATGAACATTATTAACTGTTTGTCACATTACCTTTACTGAGCGCAGAAGTGCATTTTATTCTGAGAGAGCAGGAAGTGAAAGTCCCTCCTATCGTCTATTCCTAATCACTATTCCTTGATTTCGGTGTGAAACGTCACGAGGTCAAGGAAAGATGAATAGGAGAATTCATGGACATATATACGTAGACGCCGCATCGAGCGCTGAGCCGTACGTCAACGTCGCCGCCATATTGGATGTGGCAAGGCTGCGCTGTAAACTAATACAAGTGAATGGACTTAATTTCATAAAGCGCCTTTCTTCAAAGAAATTTACGTTAATGCCTCTCGTTTATTCATTCACACACACACTAATATACTTGGGAAACAGTTAGGCA
>NC_065511.1:40753907-40754053 GCF_006386435.1 Epinephelus moara
AAGATCATCAAATACATTGTTTTTGCCTAACTGTTTCCCAAGTATATTAGTGTGTGTGTGAATGAATAAACGAGAGGCATTAACGTAAATTTCTTTGAAGAAAGGCGCTTTATGAAATTAAGTCCATTCACTTGTATTAGTTTACA
>NC_065511.1:40754136-40759969 GCF_006386435.1 Epinephelus moara
TTTATGAAATTAAGTCCATTCACTTGTATTAGTTTACAGCGCAGCCTTGCCACATCCAATATGGCGGCGACGTTGACGTATCGCAGCAGCGGGCAAACCCACTTGATGCGGCGTCTACGTATAGCCTATTTGTCTATGGGAGAATTCATAAGGATTTAGGAAAAGAGAACCGTGGAGATTAGTCAAAGTCAGACAAGATTAGTCATGTCACTGGTGAACCTTCTCTACACAGTATCCCCTCTGCTTTGTCACTGAACACTTAGAAGCTGGAGGCAAAGTGTACTCTAAGTTGCAGTTGAACACTTAGAAGCTGGAGGCAAAGTGTACTCTAAGTTGCAGTTTTAAAATCTGATCTGTTTGTTTGTGTATGCCTTCGCAGGCTGTCAGGCTGTCTTATCACAAAGACAGGCTGTGCCTCTCTGGCCTCTGCCTTGAGATCCAACCCCTCCCATCTGAGAGAGCTGGACCTGAGCTACAATCATCCAGAAGACTCAGGAATGAAGATGCTTTCCAGTTTCAAGGATGATCCAAGCTTGAGCCTGGAAACTCTCAGGTATAGAAACACTATGGGAAGTTCCACTGAAAATCATTAATTGTGAATTGAGTTGTTTACTGATCTGACTTTGTGTTTCCTCCAGGGTGGACCATGGTGGAAGGCAAATGTTGGAAACTGGTCTGAGAAAATGTAAGTGTGCATTTCTGATTTCTGAAATCAAAGCCCATGTGTTTAATATATGTTAATTGAAATTTATTTGAAAACAAAAAGGCTAAAAAAAATATTTGGGCCATCACAGTTTTTTTTTCTTTTCTTTTTTCACTGTGGTAAATCAAAGACAGTCCCATGGCTCCCGGACAGACTAGTGAAGGACAGTAGGGAAAATAGGACAATTCTGTAATGAGCAGAACTGCTGTGGATCATAAAGGGAGAGCAGTGCAACCTGCTCATGGGCTCGCCAACACTGCCTCACAAAGAACACTAACACTGCTTGTCCGTGAACACAAATACAGCACACAGTAACATAACTAATGCATACATACTGTACGATGCATGGAGATGAACCAACATAGATTATGACTATGCAAGTTGTTGCAATTGAGAATGAAAGAGAGTGAGGAAGAAAGACAGAAGGGCAGTCAGCGACAGATGAAACAACTTAAGCCCCTCATGACATCAATATTCAACAACAAAGACAGTGAAAAGCAGCAAATAGAAAATATGTGTAAAGCGCACCATTAGGTACTGTGCTGTTTTCAAATTGTTTTAGCTCCATTACTGACACAAAATCTGAACAAAAATATACTTTCAAGTATTTTCATTAGTATATAAATAATTTAAAAAACATAACATTAACCAGATAACAGATTGCAGCTATATATAATCTTGTTCTTTCCCTCAGATGCCTGTGAACTCAGTCTGGATCCAAACACAGCACACAGAAAACTCAGACTCTCTCACGACTACAAGAACGTGACAGCGGGCAGTGACATTCAGGGGAATCCTAATCATCCAGAGAGATTTGACTACTGGAGACAGCTGCTGTGTGCCAGTGGTCTGACTGGTTGCTGTTACCGGGAGGTTGAGTGGAGAGGAAAGGTTCATATCGCAGTGGCGTACAAAGAAATCAGAAGGAAAGGAGACAGTGACGACTGCTGTCTTGGAAAAAATGATCAGTCCTGGAGTCTGAAGTGCTCTGGTAGTGCTTACTCTGCCCTGCACAGTAACCAAAGCGTGTCCATCCACATCCCACCTTTAAACAGAGTGGGAGTGTACCTGGACTGGCCTGGTGGTACTGTGTCCTTCTACAATGCGATCTGTGGAGAGCTGACCCATCTCCACACCTTCCATGCCAGATTCACCGAGCCAGTCTATCCTGCCTTCAGGGTTAAGATTGGGCTGTTCAGCTCATCAGTGTCTTTGTGCCAGATATAGTGTAGTGTACTGGGCAGAGACATGTTCTGCTTGAACAGGTGCTTGTACAAAAATGTGTAAAATCAATGAATTATCCTGGCAAGTCAACTTATCAGGGGCTTTGGAGTACATACAGACCGTTACCTCTCATGAAGAAGTGAGGTGGTCAGGGTTCCAAATAGAAAGATGTCTTATTGCTGGTCTAAAGGGATGAGATGGTGAGAAACTGGGCAGGAGGGAAGGCCGATGTGTGGGGACTAAACTGATGGCTGGTTGTGTCGAGCAGGTTGAAAGCGAGGCTGAGCCGAACAGAGAGTACGAGCAGGTCCAGAGTGGAATCCAGCGAGTAGCTGAGCTGAGCTGGTGTCAGAGGCAGGAGAACAGGGCTGACAAGATGAAGGGCTGGAGACGGGAGCCGAAGCAGAGCAGATGGGACTGATGAGGAAATTAGAAAACTGTTTTTAAGGTGAGAGGGTTGCTGATGGTTAAAGCTTTAACACTAAGATTTGAGGCACATGAAATATGTGAATAATCACTGTCAGTGTGGTAAATTTCCCCAAAAAATGCTGGTGAAAGTTATCATGATCCGGACAGATATACATTTATAGATGTGTGTTGAGCCATTGAACCACTTGGATGGGGGAAGCCTTGAGATGGTGATCACCCTTAATTTATTAAGCTGTCGTGGTCACTTAGGCAAGGTTGCTAAACAAATTATTTTAAAACAAGGAATAGATGCATACAAACTTGTCAAAATTAGAATTCAAACACCTGTGATATTGCATTGACATCTATAGGATCCTCAGTTTTCTATCCTCAACAAAAGGGCACATTTATATTACATTTATTATGCTGATCTGTTCTGTACAACATCTATTGCACGTTGCACCGTTTTTTTCCCCCTGTTAAGGGTTTTTTTGGGGGAGTTTTTCCTTATCCGCTGTGAGGGTCCAAAGGACAGAGGGATGTCGTATGCTGTAAAGCCCTGTGAGGCAAATTGTGATTTGTGATATTGGGCTTTATAAATAAAATTGATTGATTGATTGACAAGTGCCCGTATATGCCGGTCTGGTCTGTTGGCATATGCAGCTATGTCAGATGAGTGATTAAAGTCAGTGAATGCTCGCAGTTTGCTTGTCTTGATTGGTAAAATGGTGTGGGAACCCTGTGTACAGCTCATTTCTTAAAAGAGAATCAGACTGAGCTTCATTGGACAGCCTGTGTGCACATGTAAGGACTATGACTAGACATACAACAAAAACCAGGGCAACAAATGTGATCTGTGTGTATATATATGTCAACCCATCATTCAAGACTACAGACTGATGCAAAGACATAACAAAGAATGTACTTTCTAAAAAAATTGTTATATTTCAGTGTCCACAATAAAATGCTGAGAATGTTTTACTGTGCTTTAAATAACAGTGTTATAACCTTCTGCATCATCCACTGGTTTGGTAATGCTGCAGAGGCACAAATAATACTGTCACAACTGCCAGTAACCTTTTAGGAATTAGTTTACTGAGTATGAAATGCATACAAAGAGACAGAATGATGACAAAGGCAAACAACATTTTGGGTGACCAGAGGCACCCCCTTGACTCCTCATTTAATTTTTTTGCGATCTGGGTGACGATAATGTTGTCTATACACTAAAAACACAGCCAAGATTCCATTGGTTCCATAAGCCATTAAGTTTTTAAACAGATAATATGACTGTGTAAACTGTGGCCTATTCCTCCCTGTCCCAAAAGATGTCCAGCTGGTCTGGTCTGCCCCCTCCCAGGGTATTTTTATGGGCATATAAATGAGTATGTATCTGTAATCTTTGTGTGTGTCTGTTGATAATGATTATCACTCTGTCACTTCTACACTGTCTTCATTTCAGTGTCAAATTGTAAATCTTATTCTGGACATGTATGCTATTACTGTTGTTAATTCAAATATGTTGATTTTAAAAAAAAAAATCATATTAAAAATGTTACCATGAACAATATTGTATGGCACATATCCATATGGGGATCAATACAGTGGCTGTAGTTTATTTATCAAGAGACGTTGTTGTAACACTTAACTCTTAACCATGTTGATAAATCATGAAATTTAAATAAAATGACCGGCAAGCTTTGTATTTTAGCTCAAATGTCTTATTTTGTTCAAAAACACAATATGCTGATGCACATGTACAAACGTGGATTTTTATTCTCCGTCCTCACCATTTACACCGTGAAACTAAAAAGATGAATACAGTCAATTAAATCTTGTTCATCATGCATCAATACACAATATAAAACACATGCTCCACATAGCAGCTAAACAAATTGGTCACTTTACAAACATTATTTAATGATTTTAATAATAGCCTACATTTATCAAGAGTTAAAATCATGAACGCACCTCGCTCTGCTCACCAAGGGTGCAAACTTTATCTAGCGTCCTCTTTTCCTCCTGTCAATCTGCCATTTCGGGCACTATCGCTACCCGACACAAAATTAAACACCAACTAACCAGGAGATTTAACAAACAATGAAACAACAAAGACAAATTTCAACAAAGGCACAAATAAATGTTAACTCACAGCTTTTCTGGAGGATCACCATTACTGCGAGGAGCCAAAAGAGGAAAATAGGTAAGGAGGTACATAAAGCTTCCGGGCACTTCGCCCAGGTATTATGACACAGGTTACAGCGCCCACATCTGACAACCTCCGCACATTGTGGGTCACTTACAAGATTCAAACCTGAACTTACCCTGCTCTGGAGCAGGATAGCCGTTCAGAGTAAGTTGTCAGTTTGACTGACATGTAAACCCTCCTGTCCTCCATCCTATTGTGTACCATTGTGAAAACATTTATTTATCTTTATTTCACAACTGGTTTGTCGTTGTTTTCTCTTATTTTGTTGTGTTTTGAAACGTATTGAAAAAATATAATAAAACTGTCAATCTAAAAAAAAGCTATTCTTTACATTATATGTGAATAATGCAATTCAGACAAAGTCAGCCACCATCTCTGTTGTAGCTCAAAAGTCCCACAACAAACTGTTTTATTTAAAATATGGAAAACTGATCCAGGAACATTGTTCATGCTAACAATAAGGATGCACATAGACTGTTGTAATATGATTTATGTCCACACGGTGGCAGCACCGGGGAGAGTTACTGAGCAGGAGCCCTCACAGTGGCGCACTTTGAGTTCTTTGTTGAGTCTGAGACGTTCCCTGTGTTCGGAAAGTGTTTTTTGCATAGGAAGGTCAAAGAGCATGGATACCAAGAGGCGAACTCAATAGAACGCCCCATAGCAACAGACTCGCCCATGGTTTCGTCCTACCGCCGCCATTTTGGACCGTCAGCAGACCGCAGCAGACCCGCTTGCATACAAAAACACACAGACAAACTGAAGTATATCGCTATTAATTATGCTTACAATGCTACTCACCTCGTGATAGCTTGGTCACAGCTGCTTTTCACGTTTTTGTAAAGCAAAATATAGACTTTAAAAAAAAAAAACGAGGTTAAACGGCCTAGATGGCATCTCTACATATTACATCCACTTATGAGAAGATTAACTTAATTACTCCTTCAAAATCACCCCATAAGCCAATCTACCAAAAAATAAAATTTTTAAAAAATCAATATTTTAACTAGAAACACATTAATGGCGACGTGACATAGTCAGGAATAAAGATTTATTTACAGTTTGTACAGTAAGGGGACAGTAATAATAATAATATATAAGCTATTTTAATATGATATATTTTAATGTTAAAGCAGTAATCAGTTCTGATATAAATGGTCCAAGAGGCCATATATAGGCCTATACATATACTATATAGGCCTATGTATATACCCACGAAAACTGGCATATTAAATTGATATTAAAACACTTTAAAACGTACACCTCTGTCGGGATCCTTCGGGAAACGG
>NC_065511.1:40760686-40763062 GCF_006386435.1 Epinephelus moara
TGCGAAGGCATACACAAACAAACAGATCAGATTTTAAAACTGCAACTTAGAGTACACTTTGCCTCCAGCTTCTAAGTGTTCAGTGACAAAGCAGAGGGGATACTTTGTAGAGAAGGTTCACCAGTGACATGACTAATCTTGGAGTTTTATTTTGTTTGTGAAGAACAACAAAAACTCCTCACAGATCACAGGGGTGTCTTCAGTTTGTTGACTTGGAGGAGGGCTCATCTCTATCACCTGTGGGTCTTTCGCTGCAATTATACATTGCCATGTTGATGGTAACTGCTAAGTAACTGCTTAACTCCTAATTGATTTGAAATCAGGGAGCGTCACATACACACGGAAAAACTTCACAGATGTCTTTGTTTCTACTCTCAAACATGCACACAACATCTGGAAATAATGATCCATCACACACTACAGGATATTATTAAGATTATCATGGCAGAGGGAGCATGAATGCATCACCTCATGTGAGCTCATGGGAAGGCAGATGTAAACAGACTGATGTGGTGCAGCAACTTGCTGTGATGTTAAAATGCTTTGCATTGAAAAAGAAACAAAAGCAAAAGGATAAATAAGTCTGGACGAGAAAATGGTCAACCTGGGTCCTCCATTCTTCAGTGAGACCTGACGGTGAGATTGACTGTCAGATTTAATGCCTGTCAACAGTAGTATACTAACTAAAATTACACTCAAGGGCCAGAATGTTTACAGTCGCTTCGTAATACCGTCAGCTGCTCTGTACTGATGTAATCATAACCGTGATCATCTAGATCCTTTAAATCCTAAATATCAATGATTGAAATTAGCCAGGTGGCCACAATGAGTCTGCTGGTAGTTTGTGAGGTTAAGTACTGGATCTTTTAACCTCTAACATTACCAGGTAATCTGGGCCAAACATCTGAGAAGGCTGAATCTTGGATAAATCAGCCCAAAACTCGTGTAGTCTGGAACAAGCTTTTATCTCATAGATTAAGTAAACACACATCTCTCATACTCCTTCTTCCCAGTTAAAGCTGTTAACTCGTATCACTTTGGTTTAATATCATGTGGAATAGGGCACCCTGAGAAATATGCTGTGTGAACTTTGCATGTGTAGGGTCAAAAATGTGAGCATGGCAGCAGGTTAGAAAACTGGTCCTGTCTCCTTTCCTCCTGAGATTTATGGTCTCAATTGAAATCGAGTTCTATGCAGCAGCTGCTTTGAGTTTCTGTCACTTTCAGGCTCACACAGCCAAATGTGAAAGTGTTTGCTTCCACAGCAACATTGTTTGAAAGAGCACACATTTTACTACATTTCCACCCAAAATGATGCATAGAGAGTAAATACTGTAGGCATGGGAGCAATTTAAAGATTTTTTTTTTTACAAGATTTTACAGCCTCTCTCCACCCCATCTGTGATGCCCCCGACTGTAGCTCTGAACATTTTATCCAATCTACACCAATCTTGAAAACTGAGGGGCATTTTTACTAGGCTTCAAACAAGGCTGAGTTTTTATTTTATTTTATTTTAAAAGGGATTTAAAGGTCGAAAAACAACCATAATATGTGGAACATTTTAAAGTTTGAATGGAGTTTCTAGTAGTAGATAATGCATGAAAGAGTGCATGTTTAAATTCTAAACATTTCCTCCATTCATTTTTTCAAACACAGAATATTTCTAAGAGTATAAAAGGTATGAACGATGAAAGTAACAGCAATAATATAGATTCCTTGTTGAACAATGTCGAAAGAGTTAAATGACAATAAATATGGCAGAATAATAAAGATTTAGAAGAGCACTAGGTGTGAATGGTTCCAGCATTTACACCCAATTAATACTCCAAATCATTCTGTGTCACATTGATCCACATTGTCTAGCCTGCTCATTCACTGATGCCACTCCTTCAATATTCCATTTATTCTTCAATATTCTTCATATTAAGATTATTCAATTGTCTGCCTCACATGTCCCTCTCCTTTCTAAGCAGTTCAGTACATTTACATACTTTTGCAGAAGACACCTTGGTTTTTCTTTTGCAGCAGAGCAAGGCAGCAATGCCTGTTATGAAAAGATCTTGCTATCTTAAGATATGACTGATGTTGTTATGGAAACATCTGTTTTCTCAATGTAATCTAATGATTAGGTTCAGTGGTGCCCCAATTGAACAAGACTAATATTATGCTTTAACACTATGCCCCCATAAAAATGTAATTCAGACCTTTGCCTTGTTTTTTATGGGGTGCCGTTTGTAAAGTGTCTCATGATGAAAATAACATCAACATTTTGCCACATTTAGCTTCAAACAATGTTTAAAAAAGTGTTGTGAATTTTTTAACGTCACCTTTTACCACGTTTACAGCAATATTTGTTAACTTAGAAATATATTAAA
>NC_065511.1:40763966-40769258 GCF_006386435.1 Epinephelus moara
ATTTAGCATTTAGATTTAACATTTAGATTTAGATTTAGCATTTAGATTTAACATTTAGATTTAGATTTAATATTTAGATTTAGATTTAGCATTTAATATTTAGATTTAACATTTAGATTTAGTTTTAGATTTAATATTTAGATTTAACATTTAGGTGACACATTTAATATTTAGATTTAACTATTTAATATATATTTAATAAAATTTAATATTTAATAAAATAACACTTTTTTAAACATTGTTTGAAGCTAAATGTGGCAAAATGTTGATGTTATTTTCAGCATGAGACACTTTACAAACGGCACCCCATAGTTTTTCACCCATAAACTGACAGTCTTACTACATCTATTGAACAAACTGATGAATCCTGACCTGAGAACTTCCAGACTACAATTTGGATTCCCCAGTCCAACACAGAGCAGCTTCACTCCTGAGTCCTGCAGGTTGTTGTTACTCAGGTCCAGCTCCCTCAGACTGGAGGATGGAGAGCTCAGAACTAAAGACAGAGCTTCACAGCTTCTCTCTGACAGATTGCATGAATTTAACCTGAATGAGAATTAACAACCAAAAAAAGTGTTAGAAACTACTTTATTCTCTTTATATTTTTAATATATTCAATTTTTCCAGTTGTCTTTGCACCTACATAGATTTGTTGGAGGCTCTGACCACGGGCAACAGCCTCAGAAGAGCCTCCTCTGAAGGTGAGTATTTCCTCAGGTCAAACATGCCTGGCTCTTCTTCTGATGACAGCAAAAGGAGGATTAGAGCTGACCACTGAGCAGGGGAAAGATTATCTGTGGACAGATTTTCTGAATACAGATACTGTTGGATCTCCTCCACTAGACAACCATCCTTCAGTTCATTAAGACAGTGGAACAGAGGAGGAAGCGGAGGAACAGGTCCAGGTGGCCATTTGGACTCTCTAAGGCCTTGTCCATAGCGCTCTGGTAGAAATGTTCAGGTCTGCCTCTGAACAATTTAGACCACCAGGAAGTTGTTTGTTGTTCTGCCATCAGGTTGACTCCAGAGTTGATGAAGGTCAGATGGACATGAAGAGCAGCCAGAAACTCCTGAACACTCAGATGGACGAAGCAGAACACCCTGTCCTGGTACAGTCCTCTCTCCTCTTTAAAGATCTGTGTGAACACTCCTGAGTACACTGAGGCTGCTCTGATATCGATGCCACACTCTGTCAGGTCTGATTCATAGAAGATCAGGTTGCCTTTCTGCAGCTGATCAAAAGCCAGTTTTCCCAGAGACTTAATCATCTTCCTGCTGTCTGGACTCCAGTGATGATCTGTCTCAGCTCCTCCATCATACTTGATGTTCTTCACTTTGGTCTGAACCACCAGGAAGTGGATGTACAGCTCAGTCAGGGTCTTGGGGAGCTCTCCTCCCTCTCTGGTCTTCATCACATCCTCCAGAACTGTAGCAGTGATCCAGCAGAAGACTGGGATGTGGCACATGATGTGGAGGCTTCGTGATCTCTTGATGTGAGAGATGATTCTGCTGGCCCGCTTTTCATCTCTGAATCTCTTCCTGAAGTACTCCTCCTTCTGTGGGTCAGTGAATCCTCTGATCTCTGTCACCATGTCAACACACTCAGGAGGGATCTGATTGGCTGCTGCAGGTCGTGTGGTTATCCAGAGGCGAGCAGAGGGAAGCAGTTTCCCCCTGATGAGGTTTGTCAGCAGCACATCCACTGAGGTGGACTCTGTAACATCAGTCAGGATCTCATTGTTGTGGAAGTCCAGAGGAAGTCGACACTCATCCAGACCGTCAAAGATGAACACAACCTGGAACTCTTCAAACCTGCAGATTCCTGCTTCTTTGGTTTCAGTAAAGAAGTGATGAACAAGTTCCACCAAGCTGTACTTTTTCTCTTTCAGCACATTCAGCTCTCTGAAAGTGAATGGAAATGTGAACTGTATGTCCTGGTTGGCTTTGTCTTCAGCCCAGTCCAGAGTGAACTTCTGTGTTAAGACTGTTTTCCCAATGCCAGCCACTCCCTTTGTCATCACTGTTCTGATTGGTTCATCTCTTCCAGGTGAGGCTTTAAAGATGTCTTCACACCTGATGGTTGTTTCTGGTCTGTCTGGTTTCCTTGATGCTGTTTCAATCTGTCTGACCTCATGTTCATCATTGACCTCTGCAGTCCCTCCCTCTGTGATGTAGAGCTCTGTGTAGATCTGATTCAGACGGGTTGGGTTTCCTGCTTTAGCGATCCCCTCAAACACACACTGGAACTTCTTCTGCAGGTTAGATTTGAGCTGATTTTGGCACGCAGCATTAAGCAGTCCTATATGAATAAATGACAAATAATGTATTGGATTATATGAGATTGCACATGTGCAGTCAATATGCTGATGTCACAGTATATGTTTTTCCCTTAGTCAAACATGCAACTTATATTCTGAATTAAAGCAACTCTTACCCTTTTTGCATTTCCCACAGCACTTAGAAAAAATTTGAACATCCACAAGTCCCGCCTCCCTCCAAAGTCCCATCCCCCTCCTCCTGCAACTCCACCTCCCTCCAAAGGCCTACTCCCCCCTCCTCCATTACGTCCTCATTACGTCTATGATAGACGTAGGCATTGGCAAGGTAACATTAGATACACGGAAGAGGAGAGCGAGTGTAACACGCCAAGAGAAGAGAAGAAGAGAAGAGGAGTAAAACACGCTGCTGATTGCTCAACGAAACTATGGAGTCGGACTCAGAGGCATGATGACTGATGAGTTTTTTAATATAACGTAAACGCTATTATAGATAGTACTGGTGACTGGCAACAAACAACAAACAGTAGGCAAACCATTTGCAACTGGATGCTGTGTTGTCATATATAACGGTTATAGCCTATGTTACATTAGAGGCAAACTAAACATACCTGTCCAGCAGAAACTCTGTGACCAAGTCATCCCTTTTTAGCTCAGGATGAAGCTGCATCAGTCTTCACCATTGCTCGAAAGCAGAGCCGAGCCGATGTTGTTATGTTACACAAGCGGTTACGTCAGTCGGAGGTTTCGGATTCGGTCCAAATGCAATGATTGGTCAGAATTTTCTGAGAACCATATGAGAATGGTATAATTATGAGTTTGTATCTTTGGTGGAATTCACTCACATTTTAGACACAGAAAAGCATAACATTTCCAGAAAGGTAAGTGTCGCTTTAAGACATTCTTATCAAAAACCATCACAAAAAGCCGCCTCCAGCTGCTAAAACGCTTTCTATGTGATCAGGGCTTTATAAAGATGCTGGACAAAGCCATGATGTGTTTAAAGACCGGTAACAAGGAAAACAAAAGTGCACATCTAGATAAAAAAATGTTCGTCAACATCACGTAATGTGTTTTTTAATCTGGTGGAAGATTTTTAAGTTAAAGGTAAAACAACAAATATATAATTGGTTATAGTGTGATTTGTCATGTCTGCCCCAACAACTGTCACTGACATCATCTCCTTGCCTTCTTTTTGAGTTTTCTTGCCACTGCCAGTTATCCTACAAGCTAACAAACAACATAAACAAATTAAAGAGGCTAACTACATTTACTATTCTGATACATTTGCTATTCGCAGATTTTGGTGTAATGTTACAACAGACTCCTCATCTGAGCCTGGGTTTGACTGAGGCTCAAACATGTTTGAAGGCAAAGATTCATTGCGTTCATACTGTAGTAAAACTAGCAGTTCGCTTCAGCCTCCAGTGGTAAACGGGAGGGTTGGAAGGTGACTTTACCATCCTCATTCTACATTGGGTGAAAGTGAAACTAAGAAGATGCTACTGGGTCCAGTGTGAATGTCTGTCGAATATCGAACTCAAAACTAACTTCCCTGTGGTAGGGAGGCTGCGGCTGGCTTGACAGCAACACAGACTGTAAAAATAATGGACGTAGCTACTGTGATGTCACCCACTACAGTAGTTTATGGACTCCCATTATGAAGCCTCGATTTCGGCATTTCAACCGTCTCCTTCTTGGTGTTTTGAGCAGAAGTGACCGTTTTTTGGACACTACCAGGAGATAGTCTATCATTTTTTCAAATTTTAGCTCTGGAGGTTGCTGCTTGGACTGGAGATTTGGAGAGGTCCGTGCAGACCCTCACAGACATGGGTGGAGGATGACATTTATGTCATGCAGACCAAAACTACCATCATGGACACAGAAATTATGAATTGAACCCTTACTGGTCAACCAAGCGCAAGCAACGGTGGAAAAAGTGGACAGTGAAACCTACCGCAAGCAAATTCTTTGTTGAGGGAGAAAAAGTAGATTTGCTTCAAGTGCCTTTTTGAGTTTTTTAAAATTATGTGGGAAAACCATGTTTGCGGGATAACCAACAAAATATTATCATTAGCATAAGTATTTTTAAAGGGGACTCTCCAAAAGCACATGGTTTTGCCAAGATGGGTGTGGTTTGCAGGACCTAGCAGTGCATGCATGGGCGAGCTGCAGGACCATCTCAGCCCTGCTCAGCCTGAGCTCTGGTGCTCATGAGTTTCCAGCAATGGCGGACTGTTATGAAAAAATGTAATGAAATTTACTGTCTAGCTAGCATTATCTAACTATTCAAGCTAATTTTACTCTAACCGTTTTCCTTTCTGAACAACCATTAACGTTAGTTACAAAACGGTTGGTAACTTCAATGCTAAATGGGTTAACCCTAAACTTAAATTACAAAACGCTAACGTCAGTTTGTCTTTAAATCTTAAGTGAGTCCTCATCAATAGTCATTACAATTGGCAAGTCAGTTTATGAGAGCTGAGAGTGATTCTGGCTAATCCGCATGGAAAAGCACCTTATAGAGGACCCTCTGCAGCAGGTGCAGTCATTAACACGTAGTTAATGGGCTGTAGTTTCGCAGACCGGGTGCGGCGGGGGTGCAGCGCACCTGCGCTTCGCCAACTGGGTGTGGCCAGGCGGATTTTGTAAGTTTGGCACACCGTGCGCCCTGGCGCAGCTACTCCTCTTTCCCACCTCCGTCCCTCCTACCGGCGAAAGTCGGAAAGAGGGAGGAGAGAAGGCGTGGAGTGGGTTTTACACACATCACACCAATCAAATGAGCCCCTCTCCTCGCCCTTAAATGTGCCGCGCGAAGGTGTAATGAGAGTTTACTCAATTCGCCATGGCAGAAGAGAGCAGCAGCAGCAGCAGATGGCCAAACTCCTCCCAGGAGGAAACTGATGTTTTGATCCGGGAGCTCGCAGTGTCTGAATATACGGAACTGCAAGCTGACCTCCACGGGCTGATGATGCAAAGGTAGCCTGGGAGGAGGTCACCACAACTGTAAATCAAT
>NC_065511.1:40769386-40802947 GCF_006386435.1 Epinephelus moara
GGCACGAAACTGTCACTGCGCCAAGCTGGATCTGTCGACACCTCCCCCTGCTGCGCCGCCACACCCATCTCAGCGCACCTCGGTCTGCCAAACTAGCAAACTGAGCGCGCCTCAGGTTGCTCGAAACTAGCTCTGTGCGGGGTTCGCCACCCTGCGCCACCTGTGCTGTGCCGGGAAACTAGAGCCCAATGACTTTAATATTGTGCGTGGTATCATATATTTTACTTTACATACTACTGTTGGGTAGTTTGTGATGAAAAAAGCCTGAAAACTGATATTGCAATTTATTTTTGATTATTGTGTTTTGTATTTTAAATCTGAATACTTCAGTAAATAATCATTAGCACCTTCAGACAGTTTTGCAGCCACAAAAAGCAGATTGATGCAGATGTTGCACAGCATATTTACATGAAACTTAAGACAAGTAAATTTACCCTTTTAGTACTTTTTTCCCAAAATGTTAAATTTATTAAGAACTTCTTACTCCTCTGTAGAGAGTCTGCCAGCACCCCCAGGTTCATTCTCCTCAAGAATTGTAGTGCAATGTCCAAAAGTGGCTCTCTGCTGCATCTCCTCTGCTCTTCCTCCTCATGTCTTCTTAGTTCCTTTAGGCATTTTGGGTAATCTGGACTCAAAATCCTCCGGAAAGTGTCCAGCTCATTTGTTGCAAAAATGTTGATCTCCTCCTTCAGAGACTGGAGCACAAGAATATTCCAATAAATACAATAACATGAACATGCACATGAACATGTCTCCACTCCAATCAGAACATGAAAAAAATTGTATTTTGTCCTTCAAAGTCAATCTCCACTCTGTAGAACAATCCAAACTCCCTGTCTGCATTTATCAGTCCTGTAGTCAAAGACCTGGGTGTCATTTTTGACAGTGTTTCAACTCATGAGTTGTTGGCCAACATGCTTTCTCCACCATAGGAGCAGCTAAAAAAATCAAGTTCTCTTCCTAAGAAGGTTATTACATTTTGTCATTAGGTCTTTATTATTGTAATTTGTTGAATTCAAGTTTAAACTAACAAAAAAAAAAAAAAAAAAACAATTCCCAGCTTCTAGGCTTTTTTTAGAAATTTAAAGAGACAAGATGCATGTCTCCATTGTTATCAATCAGTTTAAGAGATTTTAAGATTTTTCTGATCACATATAATAGGTTAGGATTAAGGTTAGCTTAAAACTGAAGCTAGTTTTATACCTGAAACAGAGGTTAGAATTTAAATTTATCATAATCATCTCCTGTTTTCCTAAATGAATCAATAACTTTATTTATATAGCACCTTTCATGCACGAAAACTCACAGCAAGAAAAAACGACCATCATTAAACAGAGGAGGTGGCCCAACAATGCAGTTCTGAGATCCCTTCCCAGACAGCTTAACACCCATCGGAGACCTCTTGGATAAGAAGAAATTCAAGCAAGTCCAATTACCTACGATATAGCACGTTTCAGTATAGTTATATACCATAAATATGGAGTCCAGGTCTGTTCGATGACCACCAGAAATGTCTGATGTCTCCTGATGAAGTCTGTAGAAAAAAACGTGATGCAGTATTCACAGAGACTGAATTTTTTTGCATAGAAGGGCAATGCAAAAGCAACTACTGTACATACATGACATCTGCACTTTAAAATGCTTTGTTGACTCACCCTAGAAAAGAATCTTGTTGATTTAAAGTCACAAATTTTTCCATAGATGAGGCACTTGACCTGAAGACATTTCCAGTCCTTTGCTGCACAATCCTGACAGAAACATAGCAGACATAAGTATTTTAAAACTTAATACAAGGAGGGTATTGGCAGATGCTCAACAGTTAAAATCCTAGACTTAAGAAAGCATCTGCACTTTAAAATGCTTTGTTGGCTCACCCTAGAAAAGGATCTTGTTGATTTAAAGTCACAAATTTTTCCATAGATGAGGCACTTGACCTGAAGACATTTCCAGTCCTTTGCTGCACAGTCCTGACAGAAACATAGCAGACATAAGTATTTTAAACTGCAATACAAGGAGGGTATTGGCAGATGCTCAACAGTTAAAATCCCAGACTTAAGAAAGCATCTGCACTTAAAAATGTTTTGTTGGGAATTCCATAGACAAGTAACTTGTCAGGGACACACCACTTCTCATCTGCTGCCCACACCTGACAGAAACAGAGTAAACAGAAATCTGGGCTGAAAGTCCTGCAAGTCTGCAAGCCAGTTCACACAATCTGACGACATGTTTAGATGCTTGTGAATGAGACAGACAGACAGACAGACCTGGCCTTTCAAAGTTTAGGATCCAAACATATCCAGTCTTGGAAAAGTTACCAACTGGTTCATGTCCAGAAGAGATTGAAGACTGTGAGACAAATCGGCACAACAATAAAGCAGGCAGGCAGCTGTAATTACAAAAGCAGGCTAGACAAGGAGATTTATAAAACACCTTTAGAGGAGCTGGAACTGTTGACTATTTTATTTTCACTTATCTTTATCCAATTAATCAATTCATCCTTTAGTCCATAAAATGTCAGACAGCACAGAACAAGTTCTAACAGAGTAACATGATGCCAATTTCAAACTGTGTTTCCAAGAACAAAGGCTTCAAATGTACAATAAGACTCTCACATGTGCCAAGCTTCAGTACAGTGACTCCCATCAATTAACCAATCCATCAATTCAGCACAACAATGCAGTACTTTTAAAGTAGTAAACCTAAAGTTATCCCTATCTGCACTTGAAAATGCTTTGTTGACTCACCCTGAAAAAGAATATTGCTGATCAAAGGACACAGGAGATTCCATAGATGAGGCACTTGTTGCGGACAGATCTCTAGTCCTTTCCTGCGCAAGCCTGACAGAAACACAGCAGACATAATTAAGTGTTTCTAAAAACAGTTTTTACCAGATGCTCACCAGTTCAAATCCTGGACTCTGATAAAAACCTTACAACCATCCGTTGTCTGGCCTTAAGTCTTGCAAGTCTGCAAGACAGCTCACACTGTCTGATGACATGTTTAAACGATTAAGAATAGGACAGACAGCAATAAAACGTACAATTGTATAAAACATAGGCCCCTTTTTCACATTTGCAAAGCTAGAACCAAAAAGTGTTGTTTTATTTTGCTTAGTAAATATCTTCCATTCATTAATTAACTCATTGATTACACCAAACACAAACAAAACTCCCACATAACTAATCAGGCCAGAGAAAAATTGATTCATCCCAAACTCCCCCTTCTGATTGTAGCTCACTCCTCTCATCCCTTCCACCAACCCTTCCAGTTACTGCCATCAGGTTGACGTTACAAAGCCTCACTGGCTCAGAAAAACACTGACAACAAATATTTCATTCCCTCTGTGATCACAGCCCCCCTTCTAACTCCACGGGTGCGCAGGCGCTCCCACGCGACAGCGTCGGTACTTTGCAGAATATCTCGGGAACCACACAACAAAATTTAATGGGGAAAATTGCTATCACAAGCATACTCTTTGGGCGATCTATGGTGAGCTCGGGGCAATTCTAGCCTTTCGAGAAGGTTTTCAATCCAGTCGTTAAGTGCGGTGTTTTTTCCGGGAACTTCGCACGTGAATTCGACCGTGATAACTCCGTGATAAGTTCATTATTCATTACATTTTGTGATAAAAACGTGTAAATTATGTTAGCGGACCTCCATATTGAAGCTTGATGTAAACGATGATGACTTCCGGTCGGTCTCTCGACCAATGAGATGCTCCGATTTCTTCTTCTTTTGTTTTTATGACGGCAACATCCAATCCCAGCAGCCAAAGATCAGCGTGAGGTGAAATAGTTATCTTCCAGTATCGAAAACAAAGGAATAATAATCTCCCATGGCCAAAACAAAGATAAATAAACATTTACTAACAACTTTTGAACGTGGAAATGTACACAAGCTTTACACACAAGCTTTACGCACTATATGGCATGTGCTTAGTCCGCATTTCCTGTGCGCACGTATGTTTTTTACTGCATTTACTGTGGTTTATGGTAGACAGAAGTTATTGTTATTTGTTTTATATAGAGCAAATTTCGCGGGTAATAATCTTGCGGGTCATAATTTCGCGGTGTTTGTGGTGGGAGAGGAGAGAGTCGGAGAGATAGGTTAGTGAGTTTGAGAGTAGTGAGTTTTATTGATAGAGAGAGTTAGACAGACAAACAAAAAGTTCTTTTCAGAACTACTTGGAGAGGGGAAAGTTCTTTTCAGAACTATGGCGACTGCAAAAAGGTGCTTCACTGTTGCTGAAGCAATGGATTTAGTTTTGAATGGTGGAGTGGCACAAGTGACTGAGGAAGTGAGGGAAAAAACGAGTGGAGAAAAAATGTAAAAATGTAAATATTTTTTGTTGTGTTTGTGTTAGAATGTTGGGATCTTTTTCTCCTGATAGCCAAGGCCTGAGAGAAACATATTTGAAAATGAAAAAGCTTGTACATTGTTGATCTGTGTCTTTTTTTAATTAAATTCTGTGACATTCAATTTCCGTTTTGCTTTTTCTTTTGTTTTTATACTCATATAACTATTGATCCATACATGTGGCATCATTTTAGCATACATATTATTATTGCCCAGGTTGTCCTGAAAAAAAAGATGTTCATTACTTGACTGTGCATGAAAGGGTTGAGATTATACATGCGTTAATAGACAGAGAGGCCAGGCAGACAAAAAATAGCAATAAATGGCACACTGTACCCTGACCTGTTAACATTGTTCTTGTCAACTATAGTTTTAACAGTTACACTCTACTGTACTATTATCCTATTGTTCTATGTGTGTGTGTGTGTGTGTGTGTGTTTGTGCTTGCATGTTGTTTTTTAATGTGTTATAAATGGGCATTGTTTGTTTGATGTTGAGTCTCGTCAAAGTAGAATTTCTGTTGCTTTGTGACCAACAATAAAGTTTATCTTAGCTTCGTTGACTCACCATGAAAAAGAATCTTGCCGATTAAAAGTCACAGGGAATTCCATGGACGAGGCACTTGTCAGGGACACACCACTTCTCCTCTGCTGTTGGAACCTGACAGAAACCAAGCATATAGAAAGAAGTATTTCCAACCTCAAAATAAGCAGGACTTTGACAGATGCTCATCAGTTCAAGACCAGAAACAGATGGACAATCTAATGTATCTCTAATGTATCCTTATTGTTCAAATGTTTAGGTTGAAGGACCTGTCATGCCTGTTTTTTGCAGTGTTTCTTAGGGGAAACACACAAGACTGAACCAGTGAGTACAAATACGAATATTCAGATTGGGATTAAATATAGTAAGACTGATCCTCATAAACAGCTTTAACTCATGTGATTTTTGTTCAGTTTCTATTTTTTTCATGCTGCTCTACACTCTGTTGCATTTAAAAATAACAGGGGCCCATAGACCAGTCATAGACCTCTTTGTGGAGACGAGTTTGTCCCCCACAATCAAGTTAAAAGTAATAATGTACACTGATACACTGATTTCACACTGAGCTCTGACACAGACAGTAGAGATCCTCATCTCACCTCTGAGGTTCAGTCCGGTTCTCATGTTCCCCATGCACAGTGGTGTTTGAGGGTGGGAACCCCCCCTCTCTCTCCTCAGGCTGACTCATAGTACACCTTTATACAAACACATCCAACATGTTGTGTTAGCTGTACTCATTGCTGGATTCATTACAGTATGGTTTTAGTTAGATCTGAGTGTTGAACCTCAGTAGTAGACTGTGTGTGTCCTGACAGTTGACACTAAATGCTTGATAAGGAATTCATGCCTTTGACAACATCAGCAGTGAAGTTAAATTTAGATAGGTCTGTCTATTGTGCTTTGTTGTTTGAATAAAACTTGGATTCATCATTCTCTCACTGACTCTTGCAAACAAAACTGCAGGGTGATTACAGACTGCTGATGTTTGTCGGGCCAAAAGGTAAAACAAGTAAATCAAACCTGTTGGTCTTATGACTACAAAGATGCTGAACACTGAATACTGTCACTATTGAAACACCATCTTAATGTGACAGATACAGATCTAGACAGACTTCAGGACGATGTTTATAAGTCCTGTTATGTATCCTATAAAAGTAATGAAAATCATACTTTTACTTTGCATGATGCTTACCGAGTTTCGGCGTCTCATCTTGAGTAACAGAAACTTCCCAACTTCTCTAGAGAGGAAACAGCGACAGTAAAGATTATGCTTATTCTTTCCAATCAGTCCTGTGAGTCATTTAACCCAAAACTCTTGTCCTCATAACTTCTTAAACAGACCGGTGTCATCAGATCAGTCTGAAGTGTGACCAGAAAACACACAGCCACAGATTGTGTGATGCAGTTTAGCTTTGAATCCACTAGATGGAGCTCATTTGCCACATTATCTACAGCAATGGTTCTAAACCTTTTTTTGACCAGCGCCCCCCACTCCATTATCCAGGTCCCTTAATAACCCCCAACAGCTAAAGTGTGGGCAAGTGTCCTCCTTAAGTATTGTGTTGTGTGTTATAGCGTTAAAAAGTGTGTCACTGAATACCAAATAACAGATTTGATTAAACTGGACAGTGTGAATGTCATTATCGTTAGTTTGTCAGAGAGAAAAAAGTCATGTGAATAGAAATTAGATGTATGACTGTCAAACAAATGCAATGTTTAGAAATTTGACATTAAACTTAAATTAGGTCTAATTACAGAAGCCAATCAGAAAGCCAGTCAGAAAGCCATAATATGGCCACTGGGAGCAGAAGGATATGTAGGCTACACTATGCAAATGAAGAAGGGGGTCTGGGGGTCCTCCACCAGGAAAGTTTTGGTGTCAAACCCTTCATCTCCTGCATTCTGGATTTTTTTTTTTTTTTTTTTTTGCACCAATTTATGGTGGACACATCTTTTTTATGTAAAGAAAAACACAAAATCTGATGCCAAAATCCAGACCATATTTTGCTCAGTGCAGTCAGGCAAATTTGCAACAAAAAGTACCAAGAACAGATTTTGCATAACAGGAATTTAAAGCTAAATATGCATAATCTTTCTGTGTGACACCAGAGATATCTCATGTGAATAACCCCATTGTATAGTTTCAACAGGGCAACTGTCAAACTTTTGGCTGTGTCTATCAGAATCAGAATCAGAAATACTTTATTGATCCCCGAGGGGAAATTATTTATGTTACAGTTAATGCTTGCATACTGCTTACGTGCAGTGTCTCACAATTTTTACAGTTGTGAACATGGACTTGTATTCACATACTAAAAAAACACAACAATATCACAAACAATTTAAATTTAAATCGGCATTTTTGTGAGAAATTAAAAGAAAAAACAGAAAAATATCCAGACATGTATACTATTTCACAGCACTACTACTATTTACAGGTTTTTTTTCTGTAATGTTCAGCCATGCAGCAGCCTACCACAGGAGGAATACACAGATTGTTTTAGACTGTGAAATTAGGTGACCTTCTAACACACATAAAAATAATAATAATTAAAAACACTTTTTACACAGAACTGTAGTTTGGTCCAGTCAAAAGTAAAAAACTAGTCTATAATACTATAAAGATGCTGTTAGTGTGTTATCTCAGTCAGCAGGTAGAGCCCTGGGATCTGTGCTTAATAAAGTCAAATACTGTGGTAATCTGGGATTTCATACTTATACACAGCTCTACAGTTCATGTGTTTGTCCTGTGTCTGATTATGCTTCTGGTGTTTTGGGTTTCCGGGAATACTCAAGTTGTAATGCTGTGCACTATAGAGCTATTCGATCTTTTTTAGGAGTGCATAAATTAACTTCAGTTTTAGCTATTTGTGGAGATATGGGATGGGAACCTCCAAACATCAGACATAAATGTGAAATGCTTCGACTGTGGAACAGACTTGTAAGGATGTCAGATCAGAGACTCACTAAAAAGATTTTTATCTGGGACATTTTACATGGTCATCCCTGGGCTAACAAGATGAAATCCTTATTTAATTTGAATGTTTTTTCATTTATCTTTCATAACAGGTTACTTTGTAATATTCGGGAGTTAAAGAATAATATGTTTCTCAAGTATAAGGAAAAGTGGTCTGTCGATATATGGTATAAACCAAAATTACGAACTTACTGTCTCATAAAAAACTGTTATGATGTTGAAATGTATGTGAAGTATAATTTAAACAAAAGACAAAGATCATTATGTGCACAGTTATGTTTAGGAACATTACCCTTGGCTTTAGAGACCGGCAGGTTTAATGCCATTCCAGAGGAGGACAGACTTTGTCAGGTGTGTGAGCTTGGTGAAATTGAGAGTGAGGTCCATTTTCTGTTTTACTGTCTTGTTTATGAGGACTTGAGGGATGTACTTTTTATTAAAATGTCCTCTATTTATGCTGATTTCTTTTGGCTGGACGAGTATGAGAAACTTGAGTTGTGTTTTAGAAAGGGAACCTTTTTTGTTGCAGATTTTATTTGTAAAGCGTGGGAGAGAAGGCAGAATATTCTGTTTAAAGTCTGAGCCATAAAACATACTAGGGGCTGTAATTATGTATGAAATGAAAAAAAAATTAATAATAATAATGTACACCACAACTGTACTTTCTTTTTGGTGTCTTATAAACCCATGAGGGTTGGGCACTTTGTGCATGACACGTAAATAAAAATAATCAATCAATCAATCAATCAATCAATCAATCAATATAATACTAGTTGTAAAATTAATTATGTTTTTAAAATGCATTAGCTTTTGTTGCTTAGTGCCTACAAAATCAAACTGCCTACAGCCATTTCATTTCATCACTTTGTGCCGAAATGCGTGGGCTGTAACCCACTTTCATCATGTTTTAACTTTTTCTAAATGAAATAGCCATTTTTTGAATAAAGGCTTTCTATACATTTAAAGAAGATTGCCTTGGATTTTCCTTTTTTTGAAATCTATATTCCCACCAAAGAGCACCTTCGTCACATGATTAGATGAACCTTCTGAGCACTCTGGACTTTCTTTTTGTCTGCCTACAGCCTATATTGGCTCAACATTATTGTTGCTGTCCTGGCTGTACAATATGAAACTGCTGGGCCTCACAGATGTTCTGGAACTGATTATCTTGGTTCTCCTACAGAAAGAAAACAGAGTGGTGAAGCTTTATTTATTATTATGCGCCACATAGTAAGTGGATCCCAACTCTGACCACGTTATATTATATTTGTAGGCTATCTATCAAGTTTTCTCCTGATGATACTACCTGTGGATTGTTCTTCCACAACTTAAGGTGAATGTAGTTCACACACCTTCAGCTTTGTTAAGAAATATTAATACCAATAATGACTTAGTCGCTTCTCCTGTAGGAAAAACTTTGTAGAGAGCACCATCTGACACAACTGCCTTAAATAAATTTGAGCCTACCAGGATTTTGCACAAAGCAGTATTAGGCATACTACTATTAGCCAGGTAAGTTAAAAAAAATAAATAAATAAATTAAAAAAAAAACAGGAAACAGCATACTACAAATGTGACTTGTTAATAAAAAGCAATCATCAGTTAATGTGAGTAAGTGGTATCTCATAGAATTCAAATTTCTTTTTACAAATTTTACATGTTCCAAACAATAAACACCAAAGTCAAATACTATTCCCAGCAATCTAGCTTCCTGCATCACACTGACCAAAGCAATAAATCAGTGGGTTATTCACTCCATCCCTTTGTGGCCTAATTATTTTTATTATTATAAAGCCTCAGTGTGTAAAAATGGTGAGTAACAGTGACATCAGCGGTCAAATTCTAGATTGCAGGGCTCACTCGCTCACCCCTCCCGTCGGGTAAGTGACGGTGGCCTCGTAGGACAGAAAGCCTTGCGCAGACAGAGATGACATCATCCATGAGTTTTTCGAGTTTTTCAGGAGTAGGCCTATCTAGCGATGAGGTGAATATTTATTTAGGAATCTAAACCATGTTACGATGTTGTAGCGACCCTGCAGTAAATGTTGTTATAATGTCAGTGTTCTGTGAGTTAATGGCATGTTTGGGATTGAATGAGTATAGGTAGGGGGGCGGGGTGCGAGTGTGACGGGGATGAGAGCTGTGTGAGTGCGCGTGCTGGTGTGTGTAGGAGCGAGCTGGAGGAGAGAGCAGGAGTGCACAGTTGGAGTTACAGCTAAGCTCTTGTTTGTTGGTTGTTTTGGCGTAGTTACGGCCAACAGTAACCTGTACTGTTCAGTAATAAACGGTGGTTTGCCGAATAACTGCGTCATCCTTTCCACACGTCCTGGCAAACGCTATGATCTTATCTGTGAGATATAACGTTATGTTAGGAGTGTTTTATCTCTAATTGTTTTGGTAACACGAGCAAACATTAGCACAGTCATGCTAAAATAACACGTTTTATGTGATAGTCACGGCACAGTGCGGCAAATATAGGTTGGTACGATTATAGTATATGCGTCTCCAGAGTGTTCTTCCACAGGAGTTTTTTCCACCTGGAATAAGCAACGCTGATATTCACTCGTGTTTTGTCCTGTCCTCTCTTATCTGATCTTTTTCTTTTATTTGGTGGCGTGGTTTCCCTCTTACGGGGCAAAACATGTGTGCTCCTCCATTTAAAGTGAGACAGAATCATAAAAGTACAAAGCAGGTTCACACAGAAGCCCCTGGATTGAGCTTCACTTTCTCCAGTGACGGCAAGTTCTAGGTAAACGCGAAGCGTGTATATCCCTTTCGGCCACTGTATTCAAATATGGCGACGCAAGAAGGCAGCCTCCAGCATACCGCGCCCTGCCTGTATGTATCTGGGGCATTCTACCGAATGTGTGCAAAGTCAGGCTGGACATATTTTGAAATTTTGTATGTTTTATTTCCAAAACTTTGTCCCTATATATATTGTACCATATGTAAAGGTCACATATCTAGTAAAACGACTGTTGATTTTTATATTGTATTTTCAGACTGTTTTGGAATGTTTTTCCTCTCCCAAAATTTGTCACTACCGAAACATATGGTATTATATTATACAAAAAAATATATATCAACCTGTTATGCTTGTTCTATCCCTTGTCTAAAGATTTCAATTTTTACAAATTTTGACCTAAGGTTTTCACAATTAAATCTATAAAAAATAATATTTTAACAAATTTCGAAGTTCAAATTNTGAAGTATAATTTAAACAAAAGACAAAGATCATTATGTGCACAGTTATGTTCAGGAACATTACCCTTGGCTTTAGAGACCGGCAGGTTTAATGCCATTCCAATTTTTACAAATTTTGACCTAAGGTTTTCACAATTAAATCTATAAAAAATAATATTTTAACAAATTTCGAAGTTCAAATTATAGAATTCTTCAAAATGTAAATGCAATCTTTCTTTGTAAAATGCATAACGCTGATCAGATTGATTTCAGAGTTAATAACTGATGAAACAGAACATAAATGTAACCGATTAGCATCATAATACTTTAGTTGATAACTCAATATACTTTATTTTTTACAAAACACCCGGTGTTTCGGTAGTGACCATTATTCTGTTTTTAAGGTTGCGTCGTATTTCCTCAAATGTATGCCTTATGGTGGGAATTATAAATTCAAAGACAAATGTTTTGTGGTCAATAAAACAAGCAGAGTAGAGTAGAGCGGAGCAGAATAGAGCAGAGCATAGTAGAGTATAGTGGAGCAGATTGTAGTAGAATAGAGCAAAGTAGAGCAGAGTATAGTAGAGTAGAGCGGAGTAGACCAGAGTAGAGCAGAGCAGAATAGAGTAGAGCAGAGTACAGCAGAGTAGAGTAGGGTAGAGAAGAGTAGATTATAGAGTAGACCAGAGTAAAGTAGAATAGAGTAGACCAGAGTATAGAGTAGAGCACAGCACAGTAGGATAGAGCAGAGCATAGTAGAGCAGAGCAGAATAGAGTAGAGCAGAGCAGAGCATAGTAGAGTAGAGCAGAGTAGAACAGACCAGAGTAAAGCAAAGTAGAGCAGAGTAGAGCAGAATAGAGTAGAGCAAAGTAGAGCAGAGTATAGTATAGTAGAACAGAGTATAGTAGAGTAGAGTAGAATAAAGTAGAGCAGAGTAGAACAGAGCAGAGTAGAGCAGAATAGAGTAGATTATAGAGTAGACCAGAGAAAAGTAGAGTAGAGTAGACCAGAGTAGAGCAGAACATAGTAGAGTAGAGTATAGTAGAGTAGAGCAGAACAGAGTAGAGCATAGTAGAGTGGAGAAGAGTATAGTAGAGCAGAGTAAAGTAGAGTAGAGCAGAGTAGTGCAAAGTAGAGCAGAGTAGAACAGAGCAGAGTATAGTTGAGTAGAGCAGAATAGAGTAGAGTAGAGCATAGTAGAGTAGAGCAGAGTATAATAGAGTAGCGCAGAGCAAAATAGAGTAAAGCAGAGTAGAGTAGAGTAGAGTAGAGTATACTGTATTTAGCTTATCACTTTTTCATTTAATGTCCTGGGTTTAAATAGGTCATAACATAATCTTTGTAAATATCTATGTCTGAATACTCAATTTTATTATTTTTGTTGTTTTTTTGTCAAGGGACAGCACTTTGCACAAAATCGGTAGAATGCCCCATATAGAGAAATCATTCTAAGCCTATGAGAAAGCTTCCATTTGTATGTGAATTGAATTACACTTTAGTAAATATATATTTATGAAAGCAATAGTTGATATTTGCTAATAAAGAACCACGTAAATTACACATTGTAACTTTAATATTAAACTTTGATGCAGTCTTGCAATGTGAACACTTCTCTTACAAAACAAACAAGCAAAGAAAAATCACACAGTTTCCAAAGAATGACCCTATACGTGAGTTTTGGAAAACAAACTATTATACAAGTACACTCACTTGCAATTTCAAAAAAATGTTGACAAAAAAAAAAAATCCTGTCGTGAGAGCTAATGACCTAAAACAAATTACTGCTTCACCTGCTACTGCCAGCCACCAAAATGAAACACACATGCAATGTTAGTTTGTACTCACCTTGTACACCTTGGGATGTTACCTGAGGCACAGGGGAAAGACGGGGGACAGATGAGAAATGTTGGTTGTGGTGTTTGTGTCCACCGGATGAATGTCAGTCCAATATTCACTGTCCTTTTAGCTCTGGTTTTCTCTAGTTTAACAAATTAAAAAACAGAAATCTCCTTATTGCTTTGTTTCTGAGTGCTGTATTATAGGCACTTAGACTTGCTTCAGTTTCTTTTAGATGTCTGACCTCTCACCCAAGAGGCTTCTTCAGTTCTAACTGACTGGGGAGTTGGAGGCTTTAAATACTGTGTGAACGTCAACACTGTGACTCTGTGAGGAACTGCGCTGTAAGGACTGTGGTCATGAGTGTGTTGAACAATAACCGCATGAAACGAGAGCTTTAACTTTGTTCTTCACTGCTGAGATCTGTGGGTGTTGATGGGAAACTGAATGACAGCTCCACTTTGTCAGTCACTTCACTAGGTGCCTAGATCTGCATGCCTGCCGAGAATTGCATGCACCTCGCGGGAGTGGAAAATTAATGTAGGGAGTCATTCCCACTGTCAAGGCCCATCAAATAAAGTACGCTACGTGTTGATAAAGCCATGATGGCGTTCCTGTCAAACTTTTGATTTGGTTTCATGAGGGTGTTAAGGGGTGCATGCATTTTTCGACAGAACTGATTGCTGCTGGAAAAATAAATAGTCGGATCCAGTTCTAATTAATCAAAATATTTTTTCTTTTCTTTTTTTTCCCAGATGGGATGATTTATTCATAATCATGATAGCATAATAAAACAATGAACATTGAAAGCACTGACAGTTGAACCCAAGGCCTCTCACACACAGCATGCCCCCCCATCAATTCAATTAGCTTTATTGACATGAAAGTTACGAGAACTATGTTGCCAAACAGGGCTCTAAATTAACTTTTTCGATCACCAGCCAATGTGGCTGGTAAGTTTCTGAAGTTAGTTAGTATATGAGGATTTTTCTGTGTTGAGTTCTTTTACTTTTAATACTTAAATACATTTTCCTGATTGTACTTACATACTTTTACTTAAGTAACATTTTCAATACAGGGCTTTTGCAAGTAATAGAATATTTTTACAGTGTGGTATTAGTACTTTTACTTAAGGAAAGGATCTGAATACTTCCGCCACCACTGGATATTATTGCATGTTATACACAGTTACTGCATATTTACCCATTAAAATGTACTATTCCATTTTAGTCCTGTGGTGTGGAGTGTTCTGGAGGGGGCAGTTTTTGTGGAGTTCAGTTTAATGATGGCTCTGGGGTAGAAGCTCTTTTTGAATCTGGAAGTGCAAAGAGCCTTCCAGGTGGTAGGTGAGATTTTGACCCTTCTAAATGTTGCTGGCTCTCCAGAGGCAGAAAATCTTAAAGACTTCCAGTGAGGGCAGAGGAAGTCTAATTTCTTTTCCTGCTGTCATTTTTGTCTGCTGCCAAAACAGTGACACTTCACATCTCTTCGTTGAGTCTAAAGGTTTTTTTATACCTTCATTTGTTGTTGTGCTAAATTTGAACACAAACTTCACTTTACATCTTATTCTCAGAGAGAGTGAAGTATTGGATAGTGTATCCAATAATCAGCAGTTGTGAATTTTCAGTGCTAAATTAAAATGCATACAGTGCCTTACTGCAGAGCTTACAGAGACAAACTTTTTTGTTATATTTAATGTTGGGTGAACATTGTATGCATTATGATATAATTCTTACTGTCATTTTTAAATTGCAAATACAAAACATGAGCTGGTCTTGTGTATTAATCAAATATATCTTATTGGAAAATTGACAAATTGTTTTTGCTAGCAGTCATGTTATTAGAATACATTTGGATGATGGAATAGTTGTTCACTCAATGTTCCTCTGTAAAAAGTATAAAGATTAAAAGCTTGAAACCTATCTGTTGAGAAACAAGATCAAGAGGTGTGTCTTATAATAATAATGTCAATGGATGTTACATGTAAGTGCACAGCTAGACACCAGGTGGTGCTAAAACACCTGCCCTTTTGACCTCTGTTCAGATAAGTGCCCTTTTTGCAATATTTTTTTTCTAGTTCTTTTAATAATTTTAATTTTAGTTTTTAAATTTGGCCCATGACATTAATTCTTAGTCAAAAGTATGTTACGTAACCGACAGCTGCATTTGAGTCGAGCCCCTGCCCCTCCTCCTTGTGGCAGCTGCATGACAATAGTGCGCCCTGCAGAGCAGCATCACGTCTCCCTTATCTGCTGTCACAGACAGTTAGGTAACAATGTTTACCCTAAGCCTCGGCATTGTTTGTCACTGTTGTGAAATTAAACCACTGTTTAATCATCTCGACACAACTACTCTAATTAAGGCAATAACCCACCATTAACAACAAGTTAACTAGTCTGACACACTGTCTCCCTCCTTTGCGTGTGCACATTTTTTCGTGCATGCAAATAGAATTGTGGAAGGCATGCCCTTTTTTTCCAGTATAGCACCTGCCCTGCAAAATGTCTGTGCACGGCAATGTCAGTTACAAAGTAGTGACTTCCCCAGAGTTGGTGGAAAAGTTGTGTCACACAGACAGATTATGCATATTTAGCTTTAAAGTCCAGTTCTGCAAAATCCATTCTTGGCACTTGTTGTTGCATCTTTGCCTGACTGCACTGAGCAAAATCTGATCTGTCAGGACTTTAAATTAATTCTTTTTTTCTTTTTTTTTAATTGGAAGGGATGCCCTTTTGTTCCACTTAACATCTGCCCTGCAAATTGCAAGCCACGCGACTCATTATCTGCTCTCTGCTTATTTTCATAGATAAACCAACACAGGACTTTGAATCTAAGCACAGTGCTATTAGCGACTCAAATGAGCACCTGATTTTAACACCTTTGATACACGTGCTAGTGTTTAATCCTGGCCCAGTAACTCTCAATTGTTCATTCTACAGAAGAATTTAATCCCCAGTCTGAAATAAGTTAGCATATAAATAGTTAGCATTTTATTTCAACAAACATCACATTGACTGATTATGATTTTAAAATCTACCCTCATAAACTGAGACAGGATACTTTCATGTCACAATACTCACAGTGTTGCTTTTAAATTATTCATTCAGTTCACATCATGTGTTGTATAATTTTTCACACTGACCTATTTTAAATTAGTTTATAACCTGGCTTAATATTAACTCACAATCCATAAATATCGATGTGACTGGTTTAAACAGAACATACAGAGGCTGCACCCAAATCCAGACACAAACAAAGTCTTTTAATTTAAAAAGGACCTGACTGGTGGGAAGAGGTGAGGCGAGCAGGAGCCCTGTCAGGGGTTGGTGCTGTTATCCAGAGCAGGAGGGCTTGTCAGGGGGGCATCTGGGCGGCTTGGCACACTGATGAGGCGGCCGGTAAGCTGGCTTTGCTGTAGAGAGGAGAACAGGTGTGAGTCTTGAGCAGGCAAGTTAACATACACGATCTGACATTACTGGCAGACTGGCAAGCAGAACAGCTGAGGAGCTGAGCGCATGGCACAGTACAAACCATGTATGGCACATCAGTCAGGCGGGGACTGGAAGATGGTGCAGAGTGGTGGTCGTGGAGAGGAGATGGCTTGATTGGCAGACTGGTGTGACGATGAGGTGTGCTGTGACTGGGAGAGGACGACACAACAAAAACACACTAAGCACACTCCACCCAAACAAAGGCTGAGAGTAATAAAACCCCCCCCACACACACACACACACACACACACACGCACAGGCAGGTGTCAGAGGCAGGGGCCGTGCAGGAGACGTGACATTTTGTTTCATAACACACTGATCTGTAGTGTAAAAAATAGATATGAACGTATCCACTCTACCCTCCAGGCCAACTCTAAACTAAGAGCAATGTTTCCATGACAACAGTCACAACATTTACATGTACAAAGTCTTCCAGTTTTGCCCTTATTCCAAAGAAGACAATATCAATATCAGTACAAATGGGTGGGTTCTGAATGCAGCAGCAGCTTCCAGTAGCTTCACTGGTCAAAACAGACTCAGTTCAATGCTGTTACAATTTGAATAAGAAAAAAAGAACAAAGGTCCCATTAAACTTTATCTGAGCACTGTGTCAATATACGTATTCAAGTCAGCTCTTAAATAACAGCTAGATATCCAGCTCCTGCTCGACAAAGAACAAGGCTTTACAACAGTTTTATTATAATGAGCTCTACATCAATGGGCAGTTAACACAAAGTCACTTTTTATCTTTTAACAGTTCTCTGAAAAGAAGCCTGCGTTTGTCTTTTCAGTTTTTATTCATCATTTCCATATCAAAGGCATTTAAAACAGAGGTCAATAAAATGTCTATCATACCTCTGGCAGTTACACTTTGGTCATAGACAGATCCTCCTGAAGGCCAACGTCACATCTGAGTCTCATGGCTGACGTGGTCTTACAACACATTGTTAAGATTATTCTTTTCTAAACTGACCTTTACACCTCATCCAGGAAACCTCCCATTATTTTGGGGTCAGAAGTTGTTTCCCATTCCTGAGTGAGACAGATTTGCAAACAAGTCTCAAACATTAAAGAGAATTTTATGAATTTAATTTTAAAAGATTGTTGAAGAGATCCTGTTAGAGAATGACAAACATCTGTTCATAGTAAGAACATGTATTTTGCTAGCTGACACACTCCACCCACCCAGACACCATTACAGACCAAGTATATTTATACACTTTAAGTGTTCTTTCAGTGGACAACACTGTATTTACCACAAAGTTCCTCTTTGCTTTGAGGAGCAAGCTTGTGGCTCAAACATCACTCGTCCCAGTCACTGAGGGGGCAGGTGGAAGTATCAGGGTGACAACTAACACCACCGCCATGCAAAGCAAACTTTTCACATTTAGTCCTTTTTAAATTAACCGAACTCAGTCCTCCTAAAGTGCACCAAAAAGTGGACCGACAGAAAAGGGACTCAGAGGACTCAGTTCTATTTCTGGTCAACTTCAGCTGTGATGGGGTCTCAGTCCTCTCTCTGTTCACACTATAGCCTATACAGTGTGGTTATGAAGCCCCTCGCTTTCAAATGAACTTAAAACTGGAGGAAACCCTCAGTGTTTCTGTGCTGTAGACTGTTGCTGTCTGATGTATTCTACCTTCCACATCTGGAGACGTGCAGTATTTCATGGACCAAACTACTCCTCGTCCTGCGTCCTTGCAAGTGTTACAGGCTGACGTGAGTTTGTCTGTTTTCTCAAGTGTCCCAGATCAACAGCATGTGATGTAGAGGGCTGAATACAATGGCAAAGAGCAAAGTGAACCTGGAGCGCTTTGTGTTCACAGTGCACAGGTTAAGAGAACCGCACCGCAGACTTTGAAGCGAACCGAACGGTCTGAGTTTGGTTCACTTCAGAGGGGTCTGAGTTCTCTTGGAGTGTGCTTGAAAAAATGCTGAGTCACTGCTCTGAGTCCACTTAAGGGGGTGAAAAGGACCAAGTGTGAAAACACCCTAAATCTTTTTCTCTGCTCTGATCTTGCATCCACATTAAGCTGCTGTTGTTCACCAACACACTACGTTTATTTGCCACTAATTGCAGCAGTTAATGCATTTGAAAAGAAATGTCATACTGCCTGGACTACATTTGTTTTTTAATGTTATGAAGACATGTTGTTAATACTGCTGACAAGCCAAACATTTTCATTTCCTTCTTTTCATTTCATTTCCTGCACGATCCACTCGTAACAGCTAAAGCATGATGCATCCTTTCTGTTAGGATTGTGTTTTGGCACCGACAACACGGTTTGTGGAATCCTGAAAAAGTCAGCAGTGACTTGACGCATGAGACAAGACAAGTTTACTCAATGAACATTAAACCAAAAGCAGGATCTTTTCCTAACCTCCTAAACACATACAGAAAAAACCTCTCCACGACTTCTGTGCAGGACAAAAACACAGCACTTTGTCCGCTGGAAATAATGTTTCCATTAAAACATAATCATGGCAGCAATTATATCACTTTATTATCTTTCAGATGTCTTAACACCAAAGTGTCCCCAAGCAAGCCACCTCCACAGGATCATATGAATGTAGAAATGTGTGAGTGTGAAACAAGGTGTTGCTTTAAAAGAAAAAGGTGTTCTTTGTCAAACACACGTAGCGTATATGTAAATGTGATAACTGACTCAAATGAGTCTGGAGAACAGTCATGACCATAACGGGCTGGGTGAAGACGTGATATTATCAGCTGTTCTTAGTGTATATAAGGAGATGTCCTCCTCTGCTTCAACAGGCTTCCACCGTCTCACTGAAGAAGGTAAGACCTCTGTTAAAACTCCTTCTACAAAGATTTCTTCCTGATCAAATACTCTTGTCTGACAGGTTTAAGATCGAATGTTCGAAGGTGTTTGCTGCTCTGAATTCTACCTGCAGGGTGTTGATCAAGACTGCATTATAATGCTTAAAATTTGTTGGAGGTTTCTATGTGTTGGGTTGCGTTTGTCTCGTGTGAAGTCCCTGATTGGCTGAATCTGTCGAGTTACAGGTGAAAACAGAAAATTGACCTCGGTGCAAACAAAGTTAATACTGTCACAGGTGTGTGTACGAGGAAAAAGGTTCAGAAGCCAAACTGAGACAGAACAGGTCAAAGAAAAAAGGACTTTACCAAATCAGTGTTCAAACTATGGAGCTGGTAGTCAGGCAGGAGGAGGCAGTCCAACAGGCAAAGACATCCAGACGAGCAAAGCAGGCGGGTCGTTAACAGGCAGCAGGCCAGAGCTCAGGGAGCAGACACCAGGCAGGAAAACTGGAACAGGTACAGATGGCTGGAACACCAGTACACAGCATCTACATCTCATGAACTGGCAAACGGGAAAAACTGGTGAGCTGATGATATAGACGGAAGCACTGGTGAGATAATGACAGTCACACCTGCCGGCTGGGTCATTTTTGCATTTTCTCCCTGTGTCAACATGGGTTTCTCCAAATTCTCTGGTTCTCCCACAGTCCAAGAACATGCCAGTTAGAATAATAACTGGTGACTGTGGAGGTGAATGATACTCTGCCTCTTAATGCTGATTCCACCCATGTAATTGTTCATTTGATCCTTCAGCTGAAGTGAAAATGTAATGAATTTAAATAATTCCAAAAGCCCAGCACCTACAATGTATTTTGTAATATTGTGTAATGCATTATACTATTGTCATCTTCCAAACACATTAGTGGTAAGTCACGACTGTTTCTGTCCAATGTCAGCACCTGAGTGTCTGAATCAACAAACAGTCAAATGTTCAGTGGTGGAAAAAGACTTCTCTAGACTTCTACAGACTACTTTGTTNACGACTGTTTCTGTCCAATGTCAGCACCTGAGTGTCTGAATCAACAAACAGTCAAATGTTCAGTGGTGGAAAAAGACTTCTCTAGACTTCTACAGACTACTTTGTTTCAGTCAGACTCTGGATGGAATGTTTTATAATACCAGAACACATCTTTCCCGTCTCTCCCTCCATCAGCCGCTCTGCTGTGCTGTCATTATTATCAGGGGAGGATTTACTGATCTGGAGGCCTGGGGCCCGAGGCAAATGCTTTCATGCTTTATTTTCACCTTTTCTCTAACTGGTAATATCTGGAGGCTATTGCAGCACGTTTTCATCCCAAGTCACATATCACAGTGTCGTCACCAGCCTCTCAGGTCTACATATTATACGATAGGTGATGCAACTTCGGAATGAGAACAGGCTGACTGTTAGTAGCAGCAGAAGAAAATATCAAAACTGTTTTCTAGTGCAAAGCAAAAGTTTGAGCCAGTTACTGTTCTTAATGCATTCATGGTTTTCATAACACCCAGACCCCCCACAGTTATGTCTTTCCAGGTTTGCTCCTGAACATAATCAGGCGCCCATGTATATGTATATGTGTGTGTGTGTGTGTGTGTGTGTGTGTGTGTGTGTGTGTGTGTGTGTGCTCGTCATTCAGTGTTTCGAAATGTCCAGGTTGATGAACTGTTCTCCTCTTTCCTCCACGTCAGCTCTCCACTGCTGGAAAAATGAAAAACCTGATCTTGGTCTCTCTGATCCTCCAGCTGGTGATCACAATAAATGTGATCAATGGGGTCAGTGGCTTTAATATTGTTATTATTTCATTTTCATGAGTCTTTTAATGCTGTTACTTACACTAGCACACTACAACCTATAAGTAATAAATCACCTACTAACCACCGAGTTACAACCAAACTCACTGCTGCTGCAGATCTGTACAAAGTATGAGACGAAACATACGACCGTTCTGATCCTGTGTGTGTGTGTGTGTGTGTGTGTGTGTGTGTGTGTGTGTTTGTTTGTCCACATTCATTATTCAGTCAGTCAGATTGTTGATAAAATGCATCTCTGTTTTTTTTCTGTTCACAGTACAAGTTCGGAGACATCATTGCATTTCCGAGAGGGTGCGAAAAAAAGCCCTTTCTCACGCACTATGCCATCTATGTGGGTCCAAAAAGTGGCATAGATGTTGGCCAAGAGGGTGATCAGGACATATTTCACCGCTCAGGTATGTGGAGTTCACTGAAAATGAGAGTATGGTTTTGAATACTGGCAACAATACTCACCTACATTAGGCCTACTGTTACTTTATATGATGTACATTAAAGGGATAGTGCACCCAAAAATGAAAATTCAGCCATTATCTACTCACCCATATGCCGAGGGAGGCTCAGGTGAAGTTTTAGAGTCCTCACAACACTTGTGGAGATCCAAGGGGAGAGGAGGTAGCAACACAACTCCACCTAATGGAGGCTGACGGCGCCCCAGATTCAAACGTNGGTGAGATAATGACAGTCACACCTGCCGGCTGGGTCATTTTTGCATTTTCTCCCTGTGTCAACATGGGTTTCTCCAAATTCTCTGGTTCTCCCACAGTCCAAGAACATGCCAGTTAGAATAATAACTGGTGACTGTGGAGGTGAATGATACCCTGCCTCTTAATGCTGATTCCACCCATGTAATTGTTCATTTGATCCTTCAGCTGAAGTGAAAATGTAATGAATTAAAATAATTCCAAAAGCCCAGCACCTACAATGTATTTTGTAATATTGTGTAATGCATTATACTATTGTCATCTTCCAAACACATTAGTGGTAAGTCACGACTGTTTCTGTCCAATGTCAGCACCTGAGTGTCTGAATCAACAAACAGTCAAATGTTCAGTGGTGGAAAAAGACTTCTCTAGACTTCTACAGACTACTTTGTTTCAGTCAGACTCTGGATGGAATTTATTATTATACCAGAACACATCTTTCCCGTCTCTCCCTCCATCAGCCGCTCTGCTGTGCTGTCATAATTATCAGGGGCAGATAAACTGATCTGGAGGCCTGGGGCCCGAGGCAAATGCTTTCATGCTTTATTTTCACCTTTTCTCTAACTGGTAATATCTGGAGGCTATTGCAGCACGTATCACAGTGTAGTCAGCAGCCTCTCAGGTCTACATATTATACGATAGGTATCCTTCACTGCGACATTGAAAACCCCTGGACATCAACAACAGCACGTGGTTAGGTTTTGAAAAAAACACCTCTCATGTGAATGAGAGGTGGTTTCTCATTCACATGAGAGGTGGTTTTTTTCAAAACCACCTCTCATGGTTTTGAAACCTCTCCCCACCTGTCATGGTCTTGAAAAAAACACCTCTCATTCACATGAGAGGTGAACATCAGCCTCTCAGATGCAAGTCTGGGGTCTGTTGGTCCCATCCACCACCCTCCAGCCCACCCTAAAGGGTCCTTCCAGCTCCTTACCACTGCGACAGGTGCCATCCAGCCACGTTACAAACTGATGCCGCCCGGAAGATGTGAAAGGTGGCATTTGACATCAGGGGTCTGACGCCAAAATCACATGGTGTGTGTGTGCGTGTGTGTGTGTGTGTGTGTGTGTGTGTGTGTGTGTTTATCACCATTTCTTTTTTTCAAAATGTCAAAATGAATAATTGTTCTCCTCTTTCCTCCACGTCAGCTCTCCACTGCTGAAAAAATGAAAAACCTGATCTTGGTCACTCTGATCCTCCAGCTGGTGATCACAGTAATAGACAGTAATGAAAAGGTAAGTCAGTTTAATATTAGTATTGTTTCATTTTCATGAATGATCCTCCAGCTGGTGATCACAATAAATGTGATCAATGGGGTCAGTGGCTTTAATATTGTTATTATTTCATTTTCATGAGTCTTTTAATGCTGTTACTTACACTAGCATTTTCATGAGTCTTTTAATGCTGTTACTTACACTAGCACGTTACAACCTATAAGTAATAAATCACCTACTAACCACAGAGTTACAACCAAACTCACTGCTGCTGCAGATCTGTACAAAGTATGAGACGAAACATACGACCGTTCTGATCCTGTGTGTGTGTGTGTGTGTGTGTGTGTGTGTGTGTGTTTGGCCACATTCATTTTTCAGTTAGAGTTCGGAGACATCATTGCGTTTCCGAGAGGGTGCACTGGCAGTATTTACAAGCACTATGCCATCTATGTGGGTCCAGAACATATCGTAAATGTTAGCCAAGGAGATAATGACATATTTCACCGCTCAGGTATGTGGAGTTCACTGAAAATGAGAGTATGGTTTTGAATACTGGCAACAATACTCACCTACATTAGGCCTACTGTTACTTTATATGATGTACATTAATACTTTTATATATCTTGTCAATATTTTCTCAACATGATGTGCAATATTACCTCTCATTGTGACATCATGTACAATATAACATTGATTATCATTATTATTAATTTCAAGTCACGCAGAGGGGGTGGGGGGGCATATGTATTGAAACAGACAATATTAGCCTACTGACCTATTAAATAACGTTGCGGAGCACTTTTTTTATTCCGACGCCACACTGTCACATCTACAGTACACGCATGAACACGAACGCATTGTTGCTCAGATTAGCCCCTCTGATCCCACTGTAACATTCACACACAACAGGCCAATCCTATAAACGCACAGATGAGGCCACAGTGGAAGCTGGAGTAATTTGATCATTTTGTTTTTTCTGTTTACTTGAAGAAAATCAGATATCGACTTCTGTCTCTTCATTTTCCCAGATGCAGCCAGCGCAGGTGCCCGCCGTTAGCTCGCGACGCTCATGCATGACGTATTGATAAACAATGCACTTGATAGGCACACTAATATCAAATCAATATGCAGCAGTCAGTGGGAGTTTTTTTTATCGGCAGCAGTTGGTGAGAGTGAGTGAAGGTGTGTGGTGACTTGGCTCGTAAAAACACAGATAGGCTACAACTTAGGCTTTTATTCATATAAAATAGTTTGTCAGAGTAGAGCCCTGCGCGGGACTGTTTTCTTCATCACGCTCCTGCCCGCACCGCTGAATTTCTGACCATTACCGCCCGCAACCGCAACGTGTGTGTTACACTCCCGCCCGCTCCCGCAATGTGTATGTCCACTCCCGCCCGCTCCCGCAAAACTCTGAGAATTTATGCCCGCACAATAATAGAGATGCATTGATTTTGTGTCTTCTCCCGTCCCGCAGGAGAAAACACGTCATTTTATAGGCTATTAATAAAGAGATTCATGGGGTTGTTTGTTTCGTTTCCCTGGCCTGCATGTCTTGTGACGCACTGGTCAGGAATAGCGCTCCTATTTCGTTGTTTTCATTTAGTTTTTAATGAAATAACGGCTGTATCATATTCTATTCTCCTCCTCTGTATTTATTTATTTTTCTACCTTTATATAATCACGCAGTGATTGAGGTTACTGAGGGGGCGGTTAAAAATTACGACGGGGCAAATCTTTATGATGCAACATAGGTTCACACAGTGAGTTAAGAGCGCGCAGCCGTGCGTAATTGTCGCTCGTAATGACAGCTCATCGCCGGTGAAACACAATAAACTGCATGTCTTCTTTCATGTTTGTCTCATGACAGGTGAAGCTGACAGACAGACAGACACACAGACACACAGACAGACAGGTGGACGGAGCAAGCGGAAATCTGGTATGAAAGCTGGTTCAGGGCATATTCGTACATTTATGAATTAATATGGAGTGGAAACGCTCATGCATGCTCACGCAAGTTCCTGTGTTGACATCCTGTCGCTAGGCTACATCTTCTTCTTCTTTTTCTTCTCCTTCTTCTTCTACTGTTTAATGGCGGTTGGCAAACAGCGAATTGGCCCATTACCGCGTGTGGATCAAGATGACTATTACACCTTTTTTTTAAAAAATAAAATAAAATAAAATTTAAAAAAATCCCAATGCAGCCCTCTATGTCAGAGTACAAAAGTTACCCGGGCCATGGCCCCCCCGGTTCCGCCAGAGTACAAAAGTTACCCGGGCCATGGCCCCCCCGGTTCCGCGGTCTATGACTTGATTATCAGGTGCAGTCTGCTTTTTTCCCACCATTTTAGTTCAGTTTTAGCAACTATCTTACTCCTGTTGTTACTCTGTTTTGAAAACACTTCTCATCTTGTATATTTGTGTATGTTGACAGATGTTAAATAGTTTTTAAATCTGGGCCCGGTGAGTGACCCTGACCTGGAGATCCCACTGGTTGTTCTGGCTGTTACTGGTTGTGAAAGTTAAATTGTTGTTACTGTGATTTGGAGAATTCTCTGGCATCTTTGGGATAAAGAAAGTTCGACCAGGAGAGACTTGTACAGAGAGAAAAGAATAGGACTAGTATGAGAAAGTATGAGAAATGTGAAAAGTCTTTGGCGTTTAGACCCCAGCGTGATGTCATCTATTCCAGGAGCGTGGTAAAGACGTAGTAGATTAGGGATCCTTCCCTGTAGAGTCTAGATGCTGGTGGTGGTGTTGAGATGATATGAAGAGGGAGCTGAGGGTCTGGATGTGAAGAGGAGTGAGCTGTTGATGAGCTCGTCCTGGGCTCTGGAGTCTGTGGATGACAGGAGCAGAGAGGAGAACAGATTTAGAGTTTGGCAGCAGCAACATGAACAGCTGAAGGAGATCGTGGCAAAGTTCGATTGGCTAACCAGGAGAGGGAACGCCCATAATCAGCATACTGGTGGAAGTGGTGGGACAGAGAGAGAATTGTGAATGGATACAGCATCAAGAACATCTTCCTAAACCGAGCTTTATGTCTACTGAATTGAATTGAATGGAATTGAACTTAAACACAGTTCAAACTAGTTCATCTATAAAGATTTTCGTCTGACTGTTTGATGGTTTGAAATTGTGTCATTAAAACAGTGATAACAAGAGAGGAGAATATTGGGGCTGTTGTTGCCTCTGTGTTGACCTCAAACCAAACCACCAGATGTCACTGTGTTCCTTCAGCATGTGTACATGTAGTCGTGCAAGTCACAGATTTTGTGTTAAGTTTAAATGCAGTATTTCTAAATGTTTATTCTCACAAACAGGTGTGATCAAAGAGACGGCTGACTGTACATTTGGCAAACTGTCAGACACCAAAGGCCAAAAGAGCATGACGATAATTACTTTGATGACATTGGTGGCTTCACTGTGGGAACTGACGCCCAAATAAAGCAGCGAATCCTTGATACCCATAAAAATTGTGCCAAATATAAAATCTTTGCCCACAACTGTGAACACCTTGCTACCTGGGTGCGCTATAACGAGGCTCACTCAGTACAGGTATGTGGCACGTTCAACAGTGGCAGTTCACACTTCAGCAGTTTTGTTTTACTTTTTTGTTTGTTTAGTTTTGTTTTTACCGCTCGTAGCACTGTGAAGTGATGTTTTAATTATCCATGTGCACAAGGATGCACATGCACACACAGTATCTCTGCATTAACTCTGGTTTTGGCCACATTTCTGCTTCCTTATAAATGTTTTGCAAACCTGCAGAGTTTGATATATTAGCTTTTTTTTCTTGATGTGGATCTCACAGATATCATGTATGCAGTTCAGTTTGCCTGGTTGAGCTACAACTTTGACATCAACTAAATGCTGATGTAATTTACAACACCTCCTGTTAAATAATGGACATTTACTGTCCGGCAAAATGAGGCCAAATAAAAATCTAATACACAACACCAAATTTATGCAAAGTTGAAGTTTGTGCAATGACAAAACCAGTTACCAAGGAAAGTGTGACTGTTCAGCCATCAGGAAGGCAGAATTTAACTTGCATCTCTTTTGTTTGTTTTTCCACAGACTGGTACAATAGTTGAATATCTTTTCTCCCTTGTGAATAAATCCAAGAATAAGGACAAAGCTACAGAAATACTGAACAAAGTGAACAAAGCTGAGGATTCGGCCGGTGGATGTGCAACTCCTGGTGCCTAACAAGCATCTTGTTAACCAATCCTGTCAGCCTGTCTTGCTCTCTTCTGTACTTTCCTCATGACATGAGGTCTTATTTGAAATAAAAATGAATGAGCAAGAACTGCAAGTCTTTTATTGTTGTGTTTATGTAAAGAATGACTGCCAGTGTATGGATGTATAAACACTGTACATGTACACTCTGACTCATTAGGCCTCCTTATCTGCAGATTTACAAATGGAAGGAAAAATGCTAGAGGAGCATTTAAGAACCTTCCAGACGCTCCAGTTATCATGTGACACTTCAGAGCAGTTTGAGTCAAAGTGCACTGCAGCTGATGAGAAAATGTTTCTGTGGTTTTGACTGACAGGAGCACAAACATGACCACATGTGTGAAAAAGTCTGAAAATTACACGCTGAAGGTTGTAAAGGGAAAATGCAGAGTGTAGGCACACAGGCCCAGAACAAGACTGCACTTATACAGACAAATCTAAAGACACATGTCCAACTTTATACAACATAAATGTCTGACAACAGACACAGGCTACAGGAACATCAGTGACAACACAAAAAAACAAGAGTCACAGGTGAAAGAAAAGTTGACTGACAACAACCTACTGTACATACTGTTTTGTTTTACCCAGCTGCTCTCTCCACATGTCTCCTGTCTGTCAGCTACAAACTAAAAATCCTTGAAACAAACACTGACACTGTAATTTTGCTGGAGGCTGTTTCAAAAAGCAACAACAGAAGAAACACTGTCACACATGTAATGATGTAATGTTTTATCCAGTGTTTTTACAGGTCTTTACAGGGCCGTATTCACAAAGCGTCCTCGTATAAAGAGTTGCTCCTAGTAACGAATTTCTAAGAAAATTCCTAGAATTGTGACATTTGCTTAGAATTTTCCCTTAAAGTTAAGATTAGCCCCTTGTGAAGATAAAAGTCATCTTAGCCCTTAAAAAAGCTCCTAAGGTGAAAAACTGTCAGGAGCANTGGAGGCTGTTTCAAAAAGCAACAACAGAAGAAACACTGTCACACGTGTAATGATGTAATGTTTTATCCAATGATTTTACAGGTTTGCTTAGAATTTCCCCTTAAAGTTAAGATTAGCCCCTTGTGAAGATAAAAGTCATCTTAGCCTTTAAAAAAGCTCCTAAGGTGAAAAACTGTCAGGAGCAGGGAGGAGAAAGCTTAAGAGTTTCTTAATCAGAGGAGAAAATGGTGGAAACACAAAGAGGTCGGAGGAAACGCTGGATGACAGTGAGTAAATGAAACACTACAGATTAGATCGTGTGAGGATAATATGTGTGGTCGATGTCATTAGGGACACGCACACATTTCCCACCTAACACTAGAACACCAGAAATAAAATGATCACAACAATAAGATATTTGGAAAACTGTAAAAATGACTTGAGTCTGTCTCAACCTTCCAACAGCAGTGATCACACTAACAATGACAACACTTTCACAGTCAGCAGGTCATTTCATTTCCACTGGGTGTCCTCACCTTACAGGCTCACAAAGGGGCGTGTCTGTGACAACCAATCACACCTGTTAAAAGAAAGCATGGCACCTAGCAACAGGGTCAACCACACCTCCTCACTAGGATAAAAGTTTCTGTCTCTTGCTCAGAGTTGCCCAGAGAACTTTCCTGAATCACTCCTAAGCTCGGGCTCCTTAAAACAAATTTTAGTCTAAGTTAGGAGCTCTTCAAGAGGATTCTCAGAATGTTTGAGAATACGGCTGCTGGTCTGTTTGTTTACGAGAGGAAGAGACCTCTGTGCAAAATTCAGCTCCTGGTAAAAACCTCCTGAACAGTGCACACTGAAGGAGTTCGAACCAGCTGGTTACAACCTGCAATCTTCACTGCTAGATGCCACTAAATCTCTTAAAATCATGCACACTTTTCCTTTTAGGTCCCTGAGAGTTCAGGGTTTCATCCTTTGGGGGGACATTGGGATTAGACCCCAGAACTCCAGTGCTCCTGTTGTGCTGCCTTCTCACTGTCGACCTTTCCCAGATGTATGCTCATGTTGATATGACTGGGTTTTTTTCTTCATCTCTAATGCTCATATGTCTGTAATGTATCTTCTCTGTTATTTCTCTCATGTCATTTTTTGTTATGTGATGCTTTGCACAAAGACACAAAACTCTTTAATGTTACCATCAGGTAGGATATTGTTGTATAACTACTGACATGATTATTATTATTATTATTATTATTATTATGGAAACTCTATCGAATGATGGATGTCTGGTCCATGCGTGTGGTGAGAGAGCCCCCTGCTGGATACACAGAGTTATGAAATCCTCTTTGGCTCAAATGGGGATATGTCACAGTGACATTACAGTTGTTATGAATGACATACATATTTTACAAATGGGATTTAATTGCCTTTATAGGCCTGATACGTAACAGGCATCACAGGGATGACTCTTTAATGCCCCCTCCATGTTAAAATCAGAATCAGAATCGAAATCAGAAATACTTTATTGGAGGAGTAGTCGTCTTCATATGGACCTCAGGTGGAAATCAACTGGGGTGAACTAAGTCAGTAAAAACTGACGTTAACTTTAACTTTTTAACCAGCTCTGACTTTGCTTATACAGGTCTGAAACTTTTGCTTCACGCTGATGCAACTCTTTTAAAATCTTACTTGATTTTGTTATTTATAGTTTTACAATTCTGTGTTTTTATGATGTCATGATTTCATGACTTTTGATTATTTATTTCATCTACTGATTTTGTTTTTATGGTTTTGCTATGATTAGTGGGTGGTGGATTTGGCAGAGAAAGACTGTGGTGAGTTCTAGTCGATCCACATCGCAACAGACTGGGTGTTAGATTCTGGGGCAGCTTTGGGCCGTACCCGGTTAAACCAGGTTAAACAGTGTGTGTTGGCGAGGCTGTCCCTGCTGTCACAGTTGTTATAGTCTCTGATTGTTAATGACATCTGAGGCCCTAAAAAGTGACACAAGAAGAAATACTGTATGAGATTTTGATTCATAGGATCTCAAATCACCACTTTTAAATGAAAATTGTAGAATCAGTTGATCCTTGTTTTAAATCGTTTTTAAATGTCCTTTTGTAGTGAATGGCCTTGTTTGTCTGTTTTATGAAAATTATGTCTTTTTTCATGTGCAGCACTCAGTGCCTTTATTGCCCTTATTGTAAAGCAATATACATGTGCTGTATAGACAAAGTGTATTGATGTGGAATGATGTTCAGTGCTGCCACCGTGTGACCACAAGTTATATTACAGCAGTATAGCACCTGCCCTGCAAAATGTCTGTGCACGGCAATGTCAGTTACAAAGTAGTGACTTCCCCAGAGTTGGTGGAAAAGTTGTGTCACACAGACAGATTATGCATATTTAGCTTTAAAGTCCAGTTCTGCCTGATTGCTCTGAGCAAAATCTGATCTGTCAGGACTTTAAATTATTATTATTATTATTTTTAATTGGAAGGGATGTCCTTTTGTTCCACTTAACATCTGCCCTGCAAATTGCAAGCCACGCGACTCATTATCTGCTCTCTGCTTATTTTCATAGATAAACCAACACAGGACTTTGAATCTAAGCACAGTGCTATTAGCGATTCAAATGAGCACCTGATTTTAACACCTTTGATACACGTGCTAGTGTTTAATCCTGGCCCAGTAACTCTCAATTGTTCATTCTACAGAAGAATTTAATCCCCAGTCTGAAATAAGTTAGCATATAAATAGTTAGCATTTTATTTCAACAAACATCACATTGACTGATTATGATTTTAAAATCTACCCTCATAAACTGAGACAGGATACTTTCATGTCACAATACTCACAGTGTTGCTTTTAAATTATTCATTCAGTTCACATCATGTGTTATATATTTTTTCACACTGACCTATTTTAAATTAGTTTATAACCTGGCTTAATATTAACTCACAATCCATAAATATCGATGTGACTGGTTTAAACGGAACATATTTCCGTGGGCAGTTCCTGTTTGTTACATTACAGAGGCTGCACCCAAATCCAGACACAAACAAAGTCTTTTAATTTAAAGAGGACCTGACTGGTGGGAAGAGGTGAGGCGAGCAGGAGCCCTGTCAGGAGTTGGTGCTGTTATCCAGAGCAGGAGGGCTTGTCAGGGGGGCATCTGGGCGGCTTGGCACACTGATGATGCGGGCAGCGAGCTGGCTTTGCTGTAGAGAGAACAGGTGTGAGTCTTGAGCAGGCAAGTTAACATACACGATCTGACATTACTGGCAGACTGGCAAGCAGAACAGCTGAGGAGCTGAGCGCGTGGCACAGTACAAACCATGTATGGCACATCAGTCAGGCGGGGACTGGAAGATGGTGCAGAGTGGTGGTCGTGGAGAGGAGATGGCTTGATTGGCAGACTGGTGTGACGATGAGGTGTGCTGTGACTGGGAGAGGACGACACAACAAAAACACACTAAGCACACTCCACCCAAACAAAGGCTGAGAGTAATAAAACCCCCCCCCACACACACACACACACACACACACACGCACAGGCAGGTGTCAGAGGCAGGGGCCGTGCAGGAGACGTGACATTTTGTTTCATAACACACTGATCTGTAGTGTAAAAAATAGATATGAACGTATCCACTCTACCCTCCAGGCCAACTCTAAACTAAGAGCAATGTTTCCATGACAACAGTCACAACATTTACATGTACAAAGTCTTCCAGTTTTGCCCTTATTCCAAAGAAGACAATATCAATATCAGTACAAATGGGTGGGAAAGAAGACAATATCAATATCAGTACAAATGGGTGGGTTCTGAATGCAGCAGCAGCTTCCAGTAGCTTCACTGGTCAAAACAGACTCAGTTCAATGCTGTTACAATTTGAATAAGAAAAAAAGAACAAAGGTCCCATTAAACTTTATCTGAGCACTGTGTCAATATACGTATTCAAGTCAGCTCTTAAATAACAGCTGGATATCCAGCTCCTGCTCGACAAAGAACAAGGCTTTACAACAGTTTTATTATAATGAGCTCTACATCAATGGGCAGTTAACACAAAGTCACTTTTTATCTTTTAACAGTTCTCTGAAAAGAAGCCTGCGTTTGTCTTTTCAGTTTTTATTCATCATTTCCATATCAAAGGCATTTAAAACAGAGGTCAATAAAATGTCTATCATACCTCTGGCAGTTACACTTTGGTCATAGACAGATCCTCCTGAAGGCCAACGTCACATCTGAGTCTCATGGCTGACGTGGTCTTACAACACATTGTTAAGATTATTCTTTTCTAAGCTGACCTTTACACCTCATCCAGGAAACCTCCCATTATTTTGGGGTCAGAAGTTGTTTCCCATTCCTGAGTGAGACAGATTTGCAAACAAGTCTCAAACATTAAAGAGAATTTTATGAATTTAATTTTAAAAGATTGTTGAAGAGATCCTGTTAGAGAATGACAAACATCTGTTCATAGTAAGAACATGTATTTTGCTAGCTGACACACTCCACCCACCCAGACACCATTACAGACCAAGTATATTTATACACTTTAAGTGTTCTTTCAGTGGACAACACTGTATTTACCACAAAGTTCCTCTTTGCTTTGAGGAGCAAGCTTGTGGCTCAAACATCACTCGTCCCAGTCACTGAGGGGGCAGGTGGAAGTATCAGGGTGACAACTAACACCACCGCCATGCAAAGCAAACTTTTCACATTTAGTCCTTTTTAAATTAACCGAACTCAGTCCTCCTAAAGTGCACCAAAAAGTGGACCAACAGAAAAGGGACTCAGAGAACTCAGTTCTATTTCTGGTCAACTTCAGCTGTGATGGGGTCTCAGTCCTCTCTCTGTTCACACTATAGCCTATACAGTGTGGTTATGAAGCCCCTCGCTTTCAAATGAACTTAAAACTGGAGGAAACCCTCAGTGTTTCTGTGCTGTAGACTGTTGCTGTCTGATGTATTCTACCTTCCACATCTGGAGGCGTGCAGTATTTCATGGACCAAACTACTCCTCGTCCTGCATCCTTGCAAGTGTTACAGGCTGACGTGAGTTTGTCTGTTTTTTCAAGTGTCCCAGATCAACAGCATGTGATGTAGAGGGCTGAATACAATGGCAAAGAGCAAAGTGAACCTGGAGCGCTTTGTGTTCACAGTGCACAGGTTAAGAGAACCGCACCGCAGACTTTGAAGCGAACCGAACGGTCTGAGTTTGGTTCACTTCAGAGGGGTCTGAGTTCTCTTGGAGTGTGCTTGAAAAAATGCTGAGTCACTGCTCTGAGTCCACTTAAGGGGGTGAAAAGGACCAAGTGTGAAAACACCCTAAATCTTTTTCTCTGCTCTGATCTTGCATCCACATTAAGCTGCTGTTGTTCACCAACACACTACGTTTATTTGCCACTAATTGCAACAGTTAATGCATTTGAAAAGAAATGTCATACTGCCTGGACTACATTTGTTT